>NC_092710.1:340340393-340509067 GCF_047496885.1 Scyliorhinus torazame | reverse complement strand
CCTCAATCTCCTCCCCCAGCTCTTCTTCCCATTTCCCTTTCAGCTCATATACCACGATCTCCCCCTCGTCTCCATTTCCCTATATATGTCTGACACCTTACCGTCCCCCACCCATGTCTTTGAGGTCACTCTATCCTGCACCTCCAGCGTCGTGAATTCCCTCACCTGTTGCCTCGTAAAAGCCCTCAGTTGCATATACCGGAATGCATTCCTTGGGGCAACCCCTTTTTCGGTCAGTGCTCCCAGACATGCAAACGTCCCATCTACAAACAGATCTCTCAATTGTGTTACTCCTGCTCTTTGCCATGTTCCAAATCCCCCATCCATTCCCCCCGGAGCAAACCTATGGTTATTACTTATCGGGGACCACACCGAGGCCCCAGTCTTTCCCCTATGCAGTCTCCATTGCCCCCAAATTTTCAGAGTAGCCACCACCACCGGGCTTGTGGTGTATTTCTTCGGTGAGAACGGCAACAGCGCCGTCACCATGGCTTGTAGGCAAGTCCCCCTACAGGACGCCTTCTCCAATCTCTTCCACGCCACTCCCTCCTCTTCTCCCATTGAGATGTTGGCGGCCCAGTAGTACTCTCAGGCTCGGTAGCGCCAGCCCCCCCCCCCCTATCCCTACTGCGCTGCAAAAATCCCTTCCTCACTCTCGGGGTCTTCCCGGCCCACACAAAACTCATGATACTCTTCTCAACCCTTTTGAAAAAAAGCCTTCGTGATCACCACCGGGAGGCACTGAAACACAAAGAGGAATCTCGGGAGGACCACCATTTTAACCACTTGTACCCTCCCTGCCAGTGACAGGGATACCATGTCCCATCTCTTGAAATCCTCCTCCATTTGTTCCACCAGCCGCGTTAAATTTAACCTATGCAATGTGCCCCAATTCTTGGCTATCTGGATCCCCAAGTAGCGAAAGTCCCTTGTTACCTTCCTCAGCGGTAAGTCCTCTATTTCTCTACTCTGCTCCCCTGGATGCACCACAAACAGCTCACTTTTCCCAATGTTCAGCTTATATCCTGAAAATTCTCCAAACTCCCCAAGTATCCGCATTATCTCTGGCATCCCCTCCGCCGGGTCCGCCACATACACCAATAAATCGTCCGCGTAAAGAGATACCTGGTGTTCCTCTCCTCCCCTGAGTACTCCCCTCCACTTCCTGGAACCCCTCAATGCTATTGCCAGGGGCTCAATCGCCAGTGCAAGCAATAATGGGACAGAGGACATCCCTGCCTCGTCCCTCTATGGAGCCGAAAATACGCAGACCCCCATCCATTCGTGACCACGCTCGACATCGGGGCCCTATACAGCAGCTGTACCCATCTAATATACTCATCTCCAAATCCAAATCTCCTCAACACCTCCCACAAATAATCCCACTCCACTCTATCAAATGCTTTCTCGGCATCCATCGCCACCACTATCTCCGCTTCCCCCTCTGGTGGGGGCATCATTACCCCTTGCAGCCTCCGTATATTCGTATTCAGCTGTCTCCCCTTCACAAACCCAGTTTGGTCCTCATGGACTACCCCCGGGACACAATCCTCTATCCTCATTGCCATTACCTTGGCCAGAATCTTAGCGTCTACATTTAAGAGGGAAATAGGTCTATAGGACCCGCATTGCAGCGAGTCTTTTTCTTTCTTTAGAAGCGATATCGTTGCCTCTGACATAGTCGTGGGCAGCTGTCCCCTTTCCTTCGCCTCATTAAAGGTTCTCATCAGCAGCGGGGCAAGTCCACATATTTCCTATAAAATTCGACTGGAAATCCATCCGGTCCCGGAGCCTTCCCCGCCTGCATACTCCTAATTCCTTTCACTACTTCCTCTATCTCGATCTGTGCTCCCAGTCCCACCCTCTCATGCTCCTCCACCTTAGGAAATTCCAGCCGGTCCAGGAAGAACATCATTCTCTCCTTCCCATCTGGGGGCTGAGCTTAATGAAGTCTTTTATAGAATGCCTCGAACACTCCATTCACTCTCTCTCCGCTCCCCACTCTCCTTCCTCATCCCTCACTCCCCCCATTTCCCTCACTGCTCCCCTTTTCCTCAATTGATGGGCCAGCAACCTGCTCGCCTTCTCCCCATACTCATACTGTACACCCTGTGCCTTCCTCCACTGTACCTCTGCAGTTCCCGCTGGTGAGGACTTTGAGGCAAGGGAGCGGGAACCCTGCCCCCAACAATGTCCGGGGCGGTGATCTCTTTGATTCTGAAGCGGGATAAGGACCCACTGCAATGTGGGTCATATAGGCCGATTTTGCTCCTTAATGTGGATGCTAAGTTGCTGGCAAAAGTGCTGGCTACGAGGATTGTGTCCCGGGGGTGATTCACAAGGACCAGACGGGATTTGTAAAGGGCAGGCAGCTAAACACCAACATGCGGAGGCTCCTAAACATGATTATGATGCCATCTGTGGAGGGAGAGGCAGAGATAGTGGCAGCTATGGACACGGAGAAGGCCTTTGACCAAGTAGAGTGGGAGTATCTCTGGGGAAGTGCTGCAGAGGTTTGGGGAGGGGTTTATCAGTTGGGTTAAGCTCCTATATAGAGCCCCGGTGGCGAGTGTGGTTACGAATCGGCAGAGGTCAGAGTATTTTTGGCTGTATCAAGGGACGAGGCAGGGGTGCCCCCTGTTTGCATTAGCAATTGAGCCTTTGGCCATGGCATTAAGGGAGTCCAGGAAATGGAGGGGGGTGGTCCGAGGGGGAGAGGAGCATCAAGTGCCGCCGTATGCAGACGACCTGTTGCTGTATGTGGCGGATCCAGTGGAGGGGATGGTGGATGTCATGCAGATCCTCAGGGAGTTTAGAGACTTCTCTGGCTATAAGCTCAATGTAGGGAAAAGTGAGCTCTTCGTGGTGCATCCAGGGGACCAGGGAAGAGGGATAGACGACCTACCGTTGAGGGCGGAAAGGAGCTTTCAGTACTTGGGGATCCAAACAGCTAGGAGTTGGGGGGCCCTGCACAAACTTAATTTGACGCGGCTGGTGGAGCAGATGGAGGAGGACATCAAACGATGGGATGTGTTGCCACTCTCGCTAGCGGGCAGGGTACATTCGATTAAAATGATGGCCCTCCCAAGGTTTCTTTGTGTTCCAGTGCCTTCCTATTATGATCACCAAGGCCTTTTTTAAGAGGGTAGGCAGGAGCATCATGGGTTGTGGGTGGGCAAACAAGACCCTGAGGATAAGGAGGGGGTTTCTGGAGCGTAGTAGGGACAGAGGAGGGCTGGCATTGCCGAATCTGGGTGGCCACTATTGGGCAGCCAACGTGGCGATGATCCGTAAGTGGGTGATGGAGGGAGAGGGGGCGGCATGGAAGAGGTTGGAGATGGCATCCTGCAAAGGAACGAGCCTGGGGGCGCTGGTGACGGCACCGCTGCCGCTCTCGCCGACAAGGTACACCACGTATCCAGTGGTGGCGGCAACGCTAAAGATCTGGGGGCAGTGGAGACAACACAGGGGTGCGATGGGAGCCTCGGTGGTGTTCCCGATCAGAGGTAACCATCGGTTTGTCCCAGGAAGGATGGACGGGGGGTTTCAGAGCTGGTATCGGGCAGGGATTAGAAGAATGGGGGACCTGTTCATCGATGGGCAGTTTGCGAGCCTAGGGGTGCTGGAGGAGAAGTTACCCCCGGAAAACGCTTTCAGGTACATGCAAGTGAGGGCGTTTGTGAGGCAGCAGGTGAGGAAATTCCCGTTGCTCCCGGCACAGGGCGATTTCAGTAGTATGGGTCAGAGAGGGCAAGGTGTCGGCGATATATCAGGAGATGAAGAGGAGGCTTTGGTAGAGGAGCTGAAGGGCAAATGGGACAAGGAGTTGGGAGAGGAGATTGAAGAGGGTCTGTGGGCTGATGCCCTAAGTAGGGTTAATTCCTCTTCATGTGCCAGGCTCAGCCTGATAGTTTAAGATCATTCAGAGCACATATGACAGGGGCGAGGCTGCGTAGGTTCTTTGGGGTGGAGGACAGATGTGGGAGGTGCTCAGGAAGCCCAGCGAATCACACCCATATCTTCTGGTCGTGCCCGGCACTGGATGGGTGTTGCGAGGACTGTCTAAGGTGGTGAAAGTCCAGGTCAAGCCAAGTTGGGGGCTAGCACTATTTGGGGTGACGGGCAGGCCGGGAGTGCAGGAGGCGAAAGAGGCCGGTATCCTGGCCTTTGCGTCCCCGGTAGCCCGGCAGAGGATCTTGCTACTATGGAAAGGCGCGAAGCCCCGCAGTGTGGAAGCCTGGATAAATGACATGGCAGGGTTCGTCAAACTGGAGAATATAAAGTTTGCCGAGAGGGTCTGCACAGGAGTTCTTCAGGCAGTGGCAACCGTTCCTAGACTATCTCGCGGAGCGTTAGAGGAAGGTCAGTCAGCAGCAACCCAGGGAGGGGGGGGGGAATATGGGTGGGGATGGAGGTTTTCCTAAGGGCACCTGTAAAAGGAAAAACATAAACATATGGGAATGTCAATATGTGCGGGAGGAACCCATTTGTACAAGTTCTGTATTATGTTGGATAGATATGTTTGTTTTGTTCTGTTACTTTTCTTTTTTTGTTACGGGGGGGATTTGAATGGTTGAAAATAGTGTTGAAAAATTCTGAACATTTTTTTTTTTTTTAAAACAAACCCAGCTTCTCCAATCTCTGTACTCATCTGAAGCCCCTAACCCTTGCAACCATCCCCCTTTAAGCTGCATCCATTAATACTTCCAGTTTACTTATCCTACCAAAATAGCACTTCACATTTCCCCGCACTCAGTGCCATCTCAAAAATGGTTTTCTGCACTGCAAGTCCAAGTCATTAATATAGATGCAGAAACAACTGTTCTAGTGCAAGCTCCAATGCATTCCTCACTCCAGCAGCCATTCACCATTACTCTCAACTGCCTCAGGCAATTTCATATCTCTGCAGCTATTGACACTTCAATCCATGGGCTTCAACTTTGCTCGAGTCCTTAATGCACCATGTTTTCAGCATGGAAACAGCACCTTCAGCCCAGCTTGTCCATGCCGTCCAGTTTCTATCACTAAGCTAGTCCCACTTGCCCACATTTGGCCCATATCCCTTTATACCCACCTGCCCATGTAACTGTTTAACTGCTTAAGACAAAATCATACCCACCTCTACCACTGCCTCTGGCAGCCCACTCCAGATGCTCAACACCCTCTAAAAGAAATTTCCCCTTTGGTCTCTTTTGTATCTCTCCCCTCACCTAAACGTATGCCCTCCAAGTCTAGACTCCTGTACCTTTGGGGGATGTCAACTATCTACCTTCTCATTTTATAGACCTAAAGTTCACCCCCAAGCCTCCTATACTACAGGGAAAAAGTCCCAGCCTATCCAGCCTCTCTTTATAACTCAGACCATCAAGTCCTGGTAGCGTCCTCTCTAGTTTAACAATATCCTTCCTCTAATAGGGTGACCAGAACTGAACATAGTATCCCATGTGTGGCCTTATCAATGTCTTGCACAACTTTAACAAGACGTCCCAACTCCTGCAATCAATATTCTGACCAATATGGGCAGCATGTGGTGTAGTGGTTAACACTGGGACTGCCACACTGAGGACCTGGGTTCAAATCCCAGCCCTGGGTCACTTTCCGTGTGGAGTTTGCATATTCTCCCAGCGTCTGCATAGGTTTCACCTCACAACACCAAGATGTGCAGGTTAGGTGAATTGGCTGTTAAATTGCCCTGAACTGGAAACTCAAATTTATTTTTTGAAAATATTCTGACCAATAAAATCTAGCATGCCAAATGCCTTCACCACCCTGTCCACCTGAGACTACACCTTCAAGGAGCTATGGACCTGTATTCCTAAATCTGTGCTGTAAGTCTCCCCAACTCCCTACCATCAACTGAGTAGGTATTGCCCCGATTTGATCTATCAAACTGTCGATCCTTGAACCTCCACTCACAAGCCTGAAAATTGTCGAGAAACAGCCAGTGGTCAATAAGTTTTTAAGGGCCCCCATTGAGGCAAGGGTAGGCCAGCCTAGCCCTTGTCCAATCCAGTAACTTTGTGGAGGTCAGGGTGGAGGAACCAGTGGGAAGGCCATCCAAAGTGTTTTAGTCCCGTCCTTCCACCAGGTTCAATAAAGTTAATGGCGTTATCACAGAATCATATACTAGTTGATAAAAAGTAGAATATGTAAGCATAATAGGAGACAGCCATTCAGCCCCTGGAGCCAGCGCCACCATACAAATTATTGCGGCTGATCTAATTATGGCCATCACTCCACTCTTCTGCCACCCATTACCCTAGACTCACTTCAATCAAAAATAGATCTTGACTCAGCATTGAATAAATTCCAATGTCAACTAAAATAGATCTAGAGTCAGCCTTGAATAAATGTGAATGACAACCAAAATACATGGGGCCTCCATACTCACAGGAGAGCGTTCCAATGACCCAACAGAAGAAACTCCCCACCCCCAACTTGATTCCATTTCTAAACTGCTGCAGTTGTAAATGTCTCCAAGTGAAAATATTACCACACCTAGCCTGTCAAGCTCCCTCAGAATCTGAAAGATTCCTCCCCATTCTGATAACCACTAGGTATGGCCCAACCTTTCCTCAAAAGAAAACCCTTTCCAGTAATCAGCCTAGAGAATCTTCTAAACACCTTCCAATACGTTCTTCCTCGCCAAGTGTACACAATACTCCAGCAGGTGTGGTCTCACCAATGCCTTACACAGTTGCAGTTGTTACCTGCATTTAGTGGATAGCATTTCAAAATACTTTATTGAATACCACAAGCATGCCAATATCCTTGCTTCCATTTTTTGCCCACTGTGACCTTATTCTCCCAGTGAGCCAGAGAAGACACAGCCAGAGACAGCAAAGAGAAAGTTTGGGAATTTGAATCTAGGTGGGAAATTGAATCCAATCAATTCGGTACGGCAGTTCCTTGTAAATTTCAGGAGTTTAAATTAATCTAGAATTGTGCAGTGTAGGTTAACAACAGCTGCCCCACCCACTCACATAACTGGTTGGCAGTTACTTTAATCTACTTTGATCTAAAAGCAGGTGGGGGAGGGGAGTCAACTCAGGACAATTTAAAAAGAGCAACTTGTAACTCACTCCCAGTGAGCCAGAGAAGACACAGACAGCAAAGAGTGAGTTTGGGAATTTGAATCTAGGTGGGAATGAAGTGCTTTTCATCCCTGGTAAGTGACTGGTAAGTAGTTTTTCTGTTTTCTTTTCCTTTTCATTGGTATTTTTTATTTTATTTTTTTATATTAGTTGTTTTTTTGGGGGGAAATTGTAGCTGTTAATTAACCGAAGGTTTAAGACATGGCAGGAGATCTCAGACCCATATCATGCTCCTAGTGTGCGATGTGGGAGCTAAGGGACACATCCACTGTCCCTGTCTCCTTCACATGCAAGAGGTGTCCAGTTGCAGCTCCTGTTAGACCACTTGGTGGCTCTGGAGCTGCGGATGGACTCACTTTGGAGCATCCGCGATGCTGAGGCTGTCATGGATAGCACATTTAGCGAGTTGGTCACACTGCAGGTGAAAGGTACCGAGGGAGATAGAAAATAGGTGACCAAAAGACAGAGCAAAGCAGTGCAGGTGTCCCCTACGGCTCCCTGCAAAACAGATATACCACTTTGTGTACTGTTGATGGAGATGGCTGTGTGGCTGGCTCTGCTGCGCAACTGGGCAGGAAGAAGAATAGCAGGACTATAGTGATAGGGGACTCAAATCGTAAGGGGAATAGACAGGTGGTTCTGCAGACGCAATCAAGACTCCAGGATGGTATGTTGCCTCCCTGGTGCAAGGGTCAAGGATGTCTCGGAGTGGCTGCAGGACATTGTGTGTGTGTGTTGGGGGGGGGGGGGCTACAAGATGAATTCAGGGAGTTGACAGTTAAACTAAAAAGTAGGACCTCAAAAGGTAGTAATCTCAGGATTGCTACCAGTGCCACGAGCTAGTCAAGAGTAGGAATATCAGGATAGATAGGATGAATGAGTGGCTCGAGAGATGGTGCAAGTGGGAGGCATTCAAATTCTTGGAGCATTGGAACTGGTTCTGGGGGAGGTGGGATCAGTACAAACCAGACGGTCTGCACCTGGGCAGGGCTGGAACCGATGTCCATGGGGGGGGGGGGGGGGGGGGATTGTTAGAGCTGTTGGGGAGTTTAAACTAATGTGGCAGGGGGATGGGAACCAATGCAGGAAGTTGGAAGGTAGTAAAACAGGTACTGAAACAAAAAGGCAGTAAGGGGGAAAGTGTAAGGCAGAGAAGCCATAGTCAAAAAGGGCAACAGTACAAGGTACAGTGACTGAGGGGAGCTCAGTGAATAGGACCAGGAATACTAAAAGAAATAAAACTGGAAGTAAAAACATTAATGGTAAGCGACGCAGCAGGTTGTTACATGAAGATATGGGTTCAACAAGGAAAATTAGGAAAAAAGTTAGGAGGGAATACAACTTAGGAGGTTACTGATCGAGGTGTTTAAGATTCAGAACAGTAAAAGCCAACACAAGTGTACTTTACCTGAATGCTTGTAGTATTCGGAATAAGGTAAATGAGTTGATAGCGCAAATAATCATGAATGACTGATTTAGCGGCCACTACTGAAACATGGTTAAAGGATGGTCACGACTGGGAGTTAAATACCCATGGGTATCAAACTATTCGGAAGGACAGAGTGGATGGTAAGGGAGGTGGTGTAACTCAGTTAATTAAGGATGACATCCAGGCAATAGTAAGGGATGACATCAGTGCTATGGAGGATAAGGTTGAATCCATTTGGGTGGAAATCAGGAATAGTAAAGCGAAAAAGTCACTGATAGGAGTAGTCTATAGGCCACCAAATAGTAACATTATGGTGGGGCAGGCAATAAACAAAGAAATAACTGCCGCAGGTAGAAATGGTACAGCAGTTATCATGGGGGATTTTAATCTGCATGTCGATTGGTTTAACCAGGTCAGTCAAGGCAGCCTTGAGGAGGAGTTCATAGAATGTATCCGCCATAGCTTCCTAGAACAGTACGTAATGGAACCTACGAGGGAACAAGTGGTCCTAGATCTGGTCCTGTGTAATGAGACAGGATCTCAGTTAGGGATCCTCTCAGAAGGAGCGATCACAATATGGTGGAATTTAAAATACAGATGGAGGGTGAGGAAGTCAAATCAAACACTAGTGTTTTATGCTTAAACAAAGGAGATTACAATGGGATGAGAGAACTAGCCAAGATAGACTGGGAGCAAAAACTTTATGGTGAAACAGTTGAGGATCAGTGGAGAACCCTCCAAGCAATTTTTCCACAGTGCTCAGCAAAGGTTTACACCAACAAAGAAGAAGGACGGTAGAAGGAGGGAAAATCGACCATGGATATCCAAGGAAATAAGGGAGAGTAGCAAATTGAAGGAAAAAGCATACAAAGTAGCAAAAATTAGAGAGACTAGAGGACTGGGAAACCTTTAGGGGGCAACAGAAAGCTACTTAAAAAAGCTATAAAGAGCAAGAGATTCTGAGTGTAAAGTTGCTCAGAATATATAAAGATAGTAAAAGTTTCTACAAATATATAAAAGAAAAAAAAGAGTGGCTAAGGTAAATATTGGTCCTTTAGAGGATGAGAAGGGAGATTTAATAATGGGAGATGAGGAATTGGCTTAGGAACTGAACATGTTTTTTGGGGTCAGTCTTCACAGTGGAAGACACAAATGACATGCCAGTGACTGATAGAAATGTGGCTATGACAGGTGAGGACCTTGAGGATTGTTATCACTAAGGAGGTAATGATGGGCAAGCTAATGGGGCTAAAGGTAGACAAGTTTCTTGGCCCTGATGGAATGCATCCCAAAGTGCTAAAAGAGATGGCTAGGGAAATTACAAATGCACTAGTGATAATTTACCGAAATTCACTAGCCTCTGGGGTGGTCCCAGCGGATTGGAAATTAGCAAACGTGACACCACAGTTTAAAAAAGGAGGTAGGCAGAAAGCAGGTAATTATAGGCTAACTTTTGGAGTAGGGAAGATGCTGGAATCTATCAAGGAAGAAGTAGCGAGGCATCTGGATGGAAATTGTCTCATTGGGCAGACACAGCATGGGTTCATAAAGGGCAGGTCGTGCCCAACTAATTTAGTGGAATTTTGAGGACATTAACAGTGCGGTAAATAACGGGGAGCCAATGGATGTGGTATCTCGGGATTTCCAGAAAGGTGCCACACAAAAGGTTGCTGCATAAGATAAAGATGCATGGCATTAAGGGTAAAGTAGTAGCATGGATAGAGGATTGGTTAATTGATACGACAGAAAAGAGTGGGGATTAATGGGTGTTTCTCTGGTTGGTAATCAGTAGCTAGTGGTGTCCCTCAGGGTTCAGTGTTGGGCCCACAATTGACATAGATGATTTGGAGTTGGGGACCAAGGGCAATGTGTCCAAGTTTGCAGACGACACTAAGATGAGTGGTAAAGCAAAAAGTGCAGAGGATACTGGAAGTCTGCAGAGGGATTTGGATAGGCTATGTGAATGGGCTAGGGTCTGGCAGATGGAATACAATGTTGACAAATGAGGTTATCCATTTTGGTAGGAACAGGGATTATTATTTAAATAATAAAATATTAAAACATGCTGCTGTGCAAAGACCTGGGTGTGCTAGTGCATAATGCTAGAGCATTGCGCAGGTCAAGGAGACACAGCCTGAGTGAGTGAGACACCGAGTGAGAATTGGGTCATTTGGTGCAGTGAGGTAATTCGGTGAAGAGTGGGAGAAGGTGCTTTTTCCCTACTGTTTTGTTCGCTCTTTCTTCGGGCCTAATTTCAGGAGCCGTTCGGAGGAGGAGCAGTCAGAGTATAAAAACCTAACATTACTTCCGGTTTTCCAGTTTCCCCCCCCCCCCCCCCAAGTGACGTCAGAGGGAAGCTGTGATCTGATTGGTTGATAGCAAATCTGCCCCAAATTTTAAAAAAACACAGCTAAACTCGTAAACTTAAATTAAACTAATTAATTAATTAGTGATGGCTGGTCAGGTGAGGTGCTTGAGCTGCTTGATGTGAGAGCTGGCAGGTCCCATTGCAAGCTGCAGCGACCACATCTGCAGTAAGTGCTGGCTGCTCGAAGAGCTCCGGCTCAGAGTTGATGAGCTGGAGTCTGAGCTTCAAACACTGAGGCACATCTGGGAGGGGGAGACTTACCTGGACACTGTTTCAGGAGGCAGTCACACCTGTCAGAGTAAGTAGTTTAAATCCTGCCAGTGGCCAGGGACAGCAGGGTGTGACTGCAAGTCAGGCAGGTAAAGGGAACCAGCAGTCAGGAACTCAGGAGCCTCAGCCCTTGACCCTGTCCAACAGGTATGAGGCACTTGCTCCCTGCGTGGATGGCGAACAGGGCTGCAGGAAGGATGAGTCAGCTGACCAAGGCACCATGGCTCAGCAGGCCATTCAAGGGGAGGGAGTCAATAGGCAAGTTGTAGTTGTAGGGGATTCTATTATCGGAGGATAGATAGTATCCTTTGTGAGCAGGATAAAGAGTCCCGCATGGTATGTTGCCTGCCCGGTGCTAGGGTGCGGGACATCTGACTGGCTTGAAAGGATACTGGAGAGGGAGGGGGAGGATCCAGTTGTTGTGGTCCATGTCAGTACCAACAACATAGGCAAGTCTAGGAAAGAGGACCTGTTTAGAGATTATAAAGAGCTAGGATTCAAATTAAAAAACAGGTCCTCAAGGGTCATAATGTCCAGATTACTGCCCGAGCCACGTGCAAATTGGCATAGGGAGGCAAGAATAAGGGAAGTTAACATGTGGCTGAAAGAGTGGTGTGGGAAAGAGGGGTTCCTTTTCATGGGACACTGGCATCAGTTTTGGGACAGAGGGAACGTATACCGTTGGGATGGTCTCCACCTGAACCGAGCTGGGACCAGTGTTCTGACGAAAAGAGTAAATAGGGTGGTCAGTAGGACTTTAAACTAGAGATTTGGGGGGGGGGGAAGTAATCAGTGGGAAGCATAGCTGCTTAGGAATACAAAAAAGCACGAAAAGACAGAACTCAGGAGAGGTTACGATAGACCCCATCCCACAAAATATGACAGTGTATGAAAAGGCTCAGTAAACCAAGGTCCACCACACTAAGAAAACAAAAAGGGACGGTCAATAGAGAATTAAAGGTGCTATATTTAAATGCGCGGAGTGTACGGAACAAGGTAGATGAGCTTGTGGCCCAGATTGTGACTGGCGGGTATGATGTGGTAGGCATCACAGACGTGGTTGCAGGGGGTTCAGGACTGGCATTTAAACATCCAGGAATTCACAACCTATCGAAAAGACAGGGAGGTGGGCAGAGGGGTCGGGGTTGCCTTGTTAATTAGGAATGAAATTAAATCAATAGCACTAAACTACATAGGGTCAGATGTGGGTAGAGTTGAGGAACCACAAAGGCAAAAAAAAAACCATAATGGGAGTTATGTACAGGCCTCCTAACAGTAGTCAGGACCGGGGGCACAAAATAGAAAGTGCATGTCAGAAAGGCAAGGTCACAGTGATCATGGGGGACTTCAATATGCAGGTGGACTGGGTAAATAATGCTGCCAGTGGACCCAAGGAAAGGGAATTCATTGAATGTTTACAGGAGGGCTTTTTGGAACAGCTCGTGATGGAGCCCACGAGGGAACAGGCCATTCTGGACTTAGTGTTATGTAATGAGCCAGACTTGATTAAAGATCTTAAAGTAAGGGAGCACTTAGGAGGCAGTGATCATAATATGGTGGAATTCAATCTCCAATTTGAAAGGTAGAATCAGATGTAAAGGTGTTACAGTTAAATAAAGGTAACTACAGGGGCATGAGGGAAGAACTGACAAAAATCGACTGGGAGCAGAGCCTAGTGGGAAAGACAGTAGAACAGCAATAGCAGGAGTTTCTGGGAGTAATTGAGGACACAGTACAGAGGTTCATCCCAAAGAAAAGAAAGGTTATCAGAGGGGGGGGATTAGGCAGCCATGGCTGACAAAGGAAGTTAGGGAATGCATCAAAGCAAAAGAGAAAGCCTATAATGTGGCAAAGAGTAGTGGGAAGTCAGAAGATTGGGAAGGCTACAAAAACAAACAGGATAACAAAGAGAGAAATAAGGAGAGAGGATCAATTCTGAAGGTAGGCTAGCCATTAACATTAGGAATGATAGTAAATGTTTCTTTAAATACATTAAAAACAAACGGGAGACAAAAGTTGACATTGGGCCGCTCCAAAATGACGCTGGTAATCTAGTGATGGGAGACACGGAAATAGCTGAGGAACTAAATAAGTACTCTGCGTCAGTCTTCACAGTAGAAGACATGAGTAATATCCCAACAATTCAGGAGAGTCAGGGGGCAGAGTTGAATATGGTAGCCATCACAAAGTAGAAAGTGCTAGAGAAACAAAGGTCTAAAAATTGATAAATCTCCAGGCCCAGATGGGCTACATCCTAGAGTTCAAGGAGATAGCTGAAGAAATAGTGGAGGCGTTAGTTATGATCTGTCAAAAGTCACTGGAGTCAGGGAAAGTCCCAGAGGATTGGAAAAATCACTGTTGTAACCCCCCCTGTTCAAGAAGGGAACAAGGAAAAAGATGGAAAATTATAGGCCAATTAGCCTAACCTCAGTTGTTGGCAAGATTCTAGAATCCATTGTTAAGGATGAGATTTCTAAATTCTTGGAAGTGCAGGGTCGGATTAGGACAAGTCAGCATGGGTTTAGTAAGGAGAGGTCGTGCCTGACAAACCTGTTAGAGAGTTCTTTGAAAAGAAAACAAATAGGTTAGACCAAGGAGAGCCAATGGATGTTATCTATCTTGACTTCCAAAAGGCCTTTGATAAGGTGCCTCACGGGAGACTGCGGAGTAAATAAGGGCCCATGGTATTCGAGGCAAGGTACTAACATGGATTGACGATTGGCTGTCAGGCAGAAGGCAGAGAGTTGGGATAAAAGGTTCTTTTTCGGATTGGCAACTGGTGACAAGTGGTGTCCCGCAGGGTTCAGTGTTGGGGCCAAAGCTGTTCTCTTTATACATTAACGATCTAGATGACAGGACTGTGGGCATTCTGGCTAAGTTTGCCGATGATACAAAGATAGTTGGAGGGGCAGGTAGTATGGAGGAGGTGGGGAGGCTGCAGAAAGATTTAGACAGTTTAGGAGCGTGGTCTATGAAATGGCTGATGAAATTCAACGTGGGCAAGTGCGAGGTCTTGCACTTTGGAAAAAAGAATAGAGGCATGGACTATTTTCTAAACGGTGACAAAATTCATAATGCTGAAGTGCAAAGGGACTTGGGAGTCCTAGTCCAGGATTCTCTAAAGGTAAACTTGCAGGTTGAGTCCGTAATTAAGAAAGCAAATGCAATGTTGTCATTTATCTCAAGAGGCTTGGAATATAAAAGCAGGGATATACTTCTGAAGCTTCATAAAGCATTAGTTAGGCTCTATTTAGAATACTGTGAGCAATTTTGGGCCCCACAACTCAGGAAGGACATACTGGCACTGGAGCGGGTCCAGCAGAGATTCACACGGATGATCCCAGGAATGGTAGGCCTAACATACGATGAACGTCTGAGGATCCTGGGATTATATTCATTGGCATTTAGGAGGTTGAGGGGAGATCTAATAGAAACTTACAAGATAATGAATGGCTTAGATAGGGTGGACGTAGGTAAGTTGTTTCCATTAGCAGGGGAGACTAGGACCCGGGGGCACAGCCTTAGAATAAAAAGGGAGTCACTTTAGAACAGAGATGAGGAGAAATTTCTTCAGCCAGAGTGGTAGGTCTGTGGAATTCACTGCCAGAGGGCAGTGGGGGCCAGGACGTTGAGTGTCAAGACAGAGGTTGATAAATTCTTGATTTCTTGAGAAATTAAGGGCTATGGAGAGAGAGCAGGTAAATGGAGTTGAAATCAGCCATGATTGAATGGTGGAGTGGATTCGATGGGCCAAATGGCCTTACTTCCACCCCTATGTCTTATAGATGCATCCAAGGGTGGGACAGTTGGAAATTGCAGGGATTACAAGTCAGATGTGTAACTGAAAGATGGATGGGGGGGGGGGGGAAAGAAGAGAGAGAGAGAGAGAGAGAGAGAGAGAGAGAGAGAGAGAGAGAGAGAAAGAGAGAGAGAGGTTTAATTAATGGGGTACTGGACCCGTCTCAGATCATGTAACTTGAGGCTATAGAGAAGGCAGTGGATTCATTCAAAGGGAGATTTGGAGTGTTAATGAATATGCGGTATAAATATAACCAAGATGGAGAAACTGGCTATCAACTGCCCTCTCCATAGCTGCTGTCTGATCACTTCCAATCTTCATATGGCCAGCACAGCAGCAGTGGTTAGCACGGTTGCTTCACAGCGCCAGGATCACAGGTTCAATTGCCAGCTTGGGTCAGTCTGTGGAGTCTGCACCGTGTCAGCACAGGTATCCTACAGGTGCTCCAGTTTCCTCACGTCTCATAAGACATGCTATTATTTGTTAATTTGGACACTGAATTCTCCATTTGGACATTCGGAATTCTCCCTCAGCATACAGGCATCAGAATGAGAGACTCGGGGATTTACACAGCAACTTCATTGCACTAATGTAAGCCTACTTGTGACAATAAAGATTATTTCACTAGAATATCGTCTTGAAGAAATAAAAGTTTGATATGCAGTAGGGTGAAGGGAAGACCATGACAGTTGAAAGATGAAAATGGAGGTCCATAGATTATCCAATTGTTGATTTGACCTCGTTCAGGGGCACCCATCAAGTGATTCAGTCCCAACTTATCTATTTATGCCACATTTTGGCAAATTAGAAGCAGCTTCTTAAAACACAGTAAGGTGATCACTAATGGATACAAACGTTTCCAGCGGGACATGGGCAAAAATCTGGCAGATTTTAAGTGTAATGCAGGAAAATGAAATTGTCCACTGACGGGTAGAAAAATATACTGTTTTTTTTAACGGGTGCAGAATTCTGGTACAGAGGACGTCTGGTGTAGATACATGATTCTAAAAAGTTTGCATGCAAGTAGAGTTTAGAAAGTGAAATGCAACAGGACAGGCAATAAAAGCTGGCCTAGCCATCAATGTCCACATCCCCTGAATTGAAAGAGCGGGGGAAGTTTTACTACAGCTGCCTAGGGTATTGGTGAAACAACATCTGCAGTAGTGTGTAGGATATAAATGCATTAGTTCAGAAAAGGTTCTCATTCTTGAGATGAGGGATGTCTTGGATCATTAAACAGGCTGGCCTGTATCTATTTAGAGTTTAGAAGGAGAGACCTTATTGAAGCACAAGGACAGGATGAATACCAAGATAATTAGGGCAGCACGGTAGCATTGTGGATAGCACAATTGCTTCACAGCTCCAGGGTCCCAGGTTCAATTCCGGCTTGGGTCACTATCTGTGCGGAGTCTGCACATCCTCCCAGTGTGTGCGTGAGTTTCCTCCCAGTCCAAAGATGTGCAGGTTAGGTGGATTGGCCATGATAAATTGCCCTTGGCGTTGGGTGGGGTTGCTGGGTTACGGGGATAGGGTGGAGGTGGACCTTGGGTAGGGTGCTCTTTCCAAGAGCTGGTGCACTCAATGGGCTGAATGGCCTCCTTCTGCACTGTAAATTCTATGATAATCTATGATAATTTCCTCTTATGGTAAAACTAGGAGTTTAAAAATACAGGTTTTAATATGGAGGTGACACTTGTTGTTTTTGAGGGTCACATTAGTCTGTAATTCTCTTCCTCTAAGCAGGAGACTGGGTCGTTAAATTAAAGAAGCCAAATAGATTTTTGAAAGCTTCAACGGTTATGGGAGCACAGGAAACAGTCACACGGCCTATCTTTGATTTCTTTCTAGGAAATCTACAGCAAATTCCTCTCAACTACCTTTATTTCAGGAATTCCAAATTACCCAAGCTGATTTATTTACATAAATTACTGCTCTATTTTTGGAAACTATATTTTGGAAACAAGGCACCAACATATTTTACTGCTGAAAATGACAGGTAATTAATTATGTACTTACTGTAATTTCTTATACCTGCAATTGTGTATCCTGCTCCTTCAGTGCATTGTTCTTCATCTCGATCCTGGACAGTGCCTCAATAGCCAGTTGGCTGTGTAGCAGGCTATTTGTAAGGTTCCTGCTCCCAGTTGGACCAGCAGCCGACTGGCACTCAATTTCTGTTCACCCATACAATCTGGGCTTTAATTTATGCACAGAAAGCAAAATACTGCAGACGCTGGAAAGTCAGCAGTCCAGGCAGAATCTGTGAAGAGAACAGAAATCAACATTTCCAGTGGAATACTCACCAAACTGGAGGACTTTTCATAGTCATTATATTTTTGGTTTCTAAAAGAAAGTTTATGCGAGACATCAACTGAACATTTCAACACTTTATTTTTCCATTTGACATCAGTCTCCAAAGCGGCAAGTTTTTTGTACAAAAACAGTCCATGCTAACTCATGAAAATTCAATAGAAACAGCTTTCAACTTCCTAGCAGTATGCAATTTTAAAAAACTCAATATTAGTTTAAAGAAAGGATATTGTATTGTCTAGAATAGGATGGCATAATATTTCACTGCAGGCTAATTTTCATTACTGGATGAACCAGAGGCCAAACCAGAAACAGTGAGCACAGTGGCGTCCGAGCTGGGTTGGCACCAGTCTTTTAAGGTTACACAGAAAGCAGTTCGTCTGATTCTTTGTTTTTACAACACGACCCACAAAATGCTAGGCAAGTAAAAATTGTAATCGATGGATTGTGTCACAAACCACCACCCCCCCCTCCTCCCCCAGATTGTTAAAGCCCTGCAATCGCTAAAGCATGGTATTTTCTGTAACAGCAGACACAAGTTTGAGAAACATTTGTTCACACACCATAATCTCGAAATTGGTAGTGTTTTCCCCAATCGGCAGAAACACTGGGGCTATCCCAGGTTATTCTTTGGAAAAGAAAAGTCGAAATAGACCCCCGCCCCCCCCACTTCAAATCAGAAAACTGGCAAAAAAGGAGAATTAAGGGGGGGTGGAATTCCCACTTCCAAAACTGGTCGAAGATAGGCGCCAAGTTAAGCCCAGGCATCCTGGCGGCCCAGAAAGTTACTGCGGCCAGCCAGCCAGGCGGGAGCACGTTGTGGAGACTCCACCATGGAGTCTGTGCGCAAGGTGAATGCGCCATTTTAAAACCACCACAGCCACCCGGGGAGGAAAAGCAAAAATCGAGGAATGTGAGGGAACACCATCGAGTCCCAATGCAGGGAAAAGCATACAAAAACCCAAGATAAAATTGCAAGTACATACTAAGTGCAACTTACCCAAATAATAAAAAAAACGTGATTTTTTTTTTATACTTAAACAACTGAATAAACACTACAGTGTTATGTTATTGTGGAGGAATTAAGGAAGGTTCACTGGCAAGGGACTTTTGAGCAACAGCACTTAAATTTCGGAACATGACCCCCAGTTGGATTGAAAACCCCTTTACTGCCATTCTAGAGTAGGTGTGTGTGGGTGGGGAGAAGTTAGACAGCGTCCCGAATAAGCAAGATTGAATTCAAGAGATTAGACGGCGTTCGCCCCAAAAAAAAGTCCCTTCAGAAACAGTTAAGCGGCCGATGATCATGACGACCTGGAAAATGTCTGGCTGGCCGCTATCCCTATCTGGAGCTGTATCGTTCGTAGCTGCCGCCACGAGAGTTGCCGCTTCCCTTGTACTCGTATTGCTTGTAGTTGGAGCTGCCGTAGCCGCCGCCGCCACCGTAGCCGCCACCTCCACCGTAGCCACCGCCGCCGCCGCCGTAACCGGTGCTGTAGCCGCCGCCGCCGCCGTAACCACCGCTGCTACCATAACCACCATAGCTGCTTCCGCCCCGCCGGTAGCCGCCACCGCCGCCGCGGCCTCCTCCGTAGCCGCCGTCGCCCGACTTCTTCTCGGCGTGGTCCACCCGGATCTGCCGGCCGTCCAGGGACTGGCCGTTCAGCGCCTTCATGGCGTCGCTGGCGTTCTCCGAGTTTTCGAAGGTGACGAAGCCGAAGCCGCGGGATGCCAAGGTGCACTTATCTTTGATCACTCGAGCATCGACAACGTCGCCGTACTTGGAGAACACCGCCTCCAGGGCCTGCTCGTCTGTATCAAAGCTGAGGCCGCCGACAAAGAGCTTCCGGTCGTCATTCCGATCAGTCATGTTGGTGTTTTGTTGTAAAACACAGCTCAGGAGACCGCCTGACCACTACCCGCCCGATCTTCTCCTTCCTCTTCAACAGCAGTAATGCGCAGATACTGGCGAGGACCCCGCTTTTATAGCCCAGCCCCTGTGCACCACCTGTAAACTGTCCCCCGGCCGCCGCTGCCCGGACCTTCGTTCCGCTCTGCACGTGGTGTGCAGATGCAGGGTCACGTGATCATTGTTCATGAAGAAGACGCGCGGTTTGGCGCTGGCGGCCATTTTGGCGGCGGGGTTTTAATCTTTATTCAACCCGCACAGCAGCCAGTGCTCGGCGCATTTAATGTTTTCTTTCGATATATTTATGTACATGAATACTGATAACAAATACTAATTCACCGAAGACAAATTCCGTTCTACCGCCATTTTGCTAATGACCGGGTAAAGTGTGGAACCCTTTAAGGAGTCTTTAATTTCAAATCAACGTATTTTATGTCGCCGTTCCTATGCACCTGATTGCAAGCCAGGCTCGAGCGCTTCAACTCGGCATATAAGAAATAATGCGTTTGCTGCCAAAACAAAATTCGTATCAACCCACCCCAACCTACCAATCAGCTGTGCCTGCTCAGCCTTCTACAAACCATGGTAGCCTTATGTTTGACATTAAAGGCCTCCATGGTCAACAAAAGACCTCATATACAGAGCAGTTGTTGACACCACGCTTCTGGACTGCAGTGAGACCTGGATTGTGTATATAAGTGACACGTAAGGGCCCTATAGAAATGCTGCCATCAATGCCTCCACCACATCCTCTAGATCAGTGTTTTTCAAACTTTTTTTCCGGGGACCCATTTTTACCTACCAGCTGACCTTAGCGACCCACCATTTTCTCTTGTTGCTGACAAAAATGGTTTTGGGTTCCTTTGGCCCCCGAACTTGGAAAAAGAAGGTTGTGACCATATAGAAAAAATGCGGCCGCACTGTGTATGCGTGCCTGATCTTCGGTGCACATAGTTGCACATGCGCACCGATGATCGGGCACACATGCGCAGTGGGGCCCAATTTTTAAAATCTGTTCCTGGCCATTTTGAATGCGGCTGTTGTACGCGGATAGTATTTTTCAAACTTGTTTGCCAGGACCCATTTTTACCAACCATTCGAACTTCACGACCCAACATTACCCTCACTGGCCAACCTTCGCGACCCACCATTTTCACTCACCTTTAATGTAACAGGTGAGCCTGCTTGGTCCTCACTATCTTGCTTGCTTTGTTATTCAATGTTACATTTCTGATAATGACTTCAGCTGATGATTTAAGATCTCACTACCTCCGTTGAGAAAAATAAAGAGGTCTGTCCTCGAACTTGCCCTGTTTAGTCTTCAGATGTCTTTGAAATTTTGAGGGATTTAAACTTTCATTTGCCAGTGCCTCCCTACATATAACACACGTGAATCCTGCTTTGCAGTGGCACAATCCTGCTTTGCAGCGGCACAATTTATAAACCCACACCTCAAGTAATCATCTTTATGCTGTTTTGTTCCTGGGCAGCACGGTAGCACAGTGTGTAGCACCATTGCTTCACAGCGCTAGGGTCCCAGGTTCGATTCTCAGTTGTCTGTGTGGAGTCTGCACTTTCTCCCTGTGTCTGTGTGGGTTTTCTCCAACAAATCCCAAAAGACGTGCTGTTAGGTGAATTGGACATTCTGAATTCTCCCTCAGTGTACTCGAACAGACACCGGAATGTGGTGACTAGAGGCTTTTCACAGTAACATCACTGCAGTGTTAATGTAAGTCTACCTGTGACACCAACCAATAAAGATGATTATTATTATTTTCAGCTTCTTCATGGGGCCTTCACCAAAGGACCAGGAGTTCTCATCAGCACTGCTTGCAGCTACAAAATGGAGCAATCTCTCGCCCAGAACACATGATGTCAGCATACGGGGCACATGATCAGCTCTTTGCCGCCACTTCCGCTGGGAGAACTCCGACATTTGCTGAAGAAAACTGGCCCTGGACAATGCGCTGACGTCAGGAGGAGACAGTCAACCCCGCTGGGCTCCAGGCCTGCGCACTGCTTGAGCCGGCAATCATAAAGTCTGTCGCAGCTAGTATTTTTAAAAGCCGGTCGCGACATTTGGGCGTTCCCCCTGTAATCGGGAATGCCGAGCGCCACACTGCAACCTCAAGTTTGAAAACCCCTGCTCTAGATTGGGAGGAGCGTGAAACTATTCCTTCTTGAGGTCAGCTCGCCAAGAATTCAGGCAAAACTGTAAAATCAACTTCAATGGACTGAAGAATGTCCAGCAACACGCCCCCCCCAACCTAAACCAGGTGTTGTTCTTCAACTCTCAAGTGGCTAATGTTCCATGAAGACAAAGAGAATCATTTCAAAGAAACTGAAGCTCTCCTTGAAGCACAGCAACATTGACATGAATGACTGGGAGGAGCTTGCTACCAATCATTCAAAGTGGCAACAACAATTGTCCACCAAGTTGCATTGCGCTGTGTCTTAATGATGAGGCAGAGTAGCAGAAAGAAAGAAAAGGAAACAAATTGAGCACTCCAGGTCCCACTGCCTCATGGAACATCCTGCCCTATGTGCCCAAAAATCTGTGCTTTGAAAATCGGCCTGTTCGGTTACATGAAATGAAATGAAAATGTTTGTCACATATCGGCTTCAAATGAAGTTACTGTGAAAAGCCCCTAGTCGCCACATTCCGGCATCTGTTCAGGGAGGCTGGTACGGGAATTGAACCGTGCTGCTGGCCTGCCTTGGTCTGCTTTAAAAACAAGCTCTTTAGCCCTGTGCTAAACCAGCCCCAGTTGAAGACCCTCAGAAGAAACTCTCAACCGAGTGGACATCATTCTCAAATCGAGGGAGAGCCAACAATGATAATTTTGTGACAAAGAAATGTTCCCTGTAGTTGTATTGTTTCAAATAGAATATCTAAAATGGCATCAGCCAGTTGACTAGATAAAGGAAGACATTTGCGACCCATGTTGTGAATAAATAGCTGGAAGGTGATATGTGATCAAAAGACATGATTTCCTCGGAAAAGGTAAAGAATATAAGAGTAAGTGCACATCTACTGGAGTTATTCAGACCTCGGACATTTAGAATATTAATTGATCGCCTGGAAATGTTGCACATAGGGGTTGAGACCATGATTAGAGGGCACATGATCATGGTGCAAAGAAACAATTCAGACCCCAATTAAAAGAAATACACTTTTTTTAACAATAAATTTTATTAGTGTCACACGTAAGCTTACATTAACACTGCAATAAAGTTACTGTGACAATCCCCCTGTCGCCACACTCCGGCGCCTGTTCGGGCACACCGAGGGAGAATTCAGAACGTCACATTCACCTAACAAGCACGTCTTTTGGGACTTGTGGGAGGAAACCAGAGCACCCAGAGGAAACCCATGCAGACACGTGCAGAATCTGCACAGACAGTGACCTAAGCTGGGAATCGAACCTGGGTCCCTGGCACTGTGCTACCGCGCCGCTCACTCATTTTTATATTTCTAGATTCCTGCAGAATGTCTCCCTTAGTGGGGAGAGGGGGCAGCTGTAATTATAGTTTCAAAAGTCAACATCGGAAATTTCCAGTAGAAGTGGCTGTTGAGAGTTTTTTTACACAAGTCGACAAGGAAAAATGCAAAGGAAAGAAATTAATATATCTGCACCAGAACTTAACGATAAATAGAGCTGGCCAGCACGGTAGCACAGTGGTTGCTGCCTCAAAGTGCCAAGGACCCGGGTTCAATACCGGCCTTGGGTCGCTGTCTGCGTGGAGATTGTACTTTCTCCCCGTGGGTTTCCTCCAGGTGCTCCGGTTTCTTCCCACTGGCCAAAGATGTACAGGATAACTGGATTGGCTATGCTACATTGCTCCTTAGTGCGCTGGGATGTGTAGGTTAGGTTATGGGGTTGCAGGGATAGGGTGGGACATGGATCTTTGCAGACTCGATGGGCTGAATGGCCTCATTCTGCACTGTAGGGATTCTATGATCTATGAAGTCACCTATGTGAGGCCTGTGAGCTGATGAAAATCTGGATAAAACATGGGTTATATTCATTGTAATTAAAGGGTTTTCTCTGGGTTGCCTCTTGTGTCCCATCAGGCTGCTTCTCGATTTCCCCACAGCTATTTATCTTTCCTTTGCACCTCCAATTCCCTCATTTTAATCCATTACCCCCTTCACCTGGTTTAGCACAGTGGGCTAAACAGCGGGCTTGCAATGCAGAACAAGGCCAGCAGTGCGGGTTCCAATCCCGTACCGGCCTCCCCGAACAGGTGCCGGAATGTGCCGACCAGGGGCTTTACACGGTAACTTCATTGAAGCCCACTTGTGACAATAAGCGATTATTATTAACATGTGACCTCCTCCAGTCCTACTCTCCAGCTTCACTTTTACCCTGTTGGTAGACCTGAGACGCTTGTCCAGTACCTTCCTCTGCTTGTTATCCGGCACTGTGTTTACAGGGAGGCAGTGGCGAAGTGGTATTGTCACTGGACAAGTAAACCAGAGACCCAGAGTAATGCTCTGGGGACTCAGGTTCAAATCCCGCCACTGCAGATGGTAAAATTTGAATTTAATGTAAATCTGAAATTAAATGTTGAATGACGACCATGAAAACATTGTCGATTGACGTAAAGACCCATCTGGTTCACTAATGTCCTTTAGGGAAGGAAATCTGCCGTCTTGTCTGGCCTACATGTGATGTGACTCTTAACTACCCCTCAAGGGCAATTAGGGATGGGCAATAAATGCTGGCACAGCCTGCGACGCCCACGTCCAATGAATAAAAAGAAAACTGTGGTGCCGGACACTGATAGAAAGCAATTGACAAGCAATTTAAGGGGCTGGTTTAGCACAGGGCTAAATCGCTGGCTTCGAAAGCAAACCAAGGCAGGCCAGCAGCACGGTTCAATTCCCGTACCGGCCTCCCCGAACAGGTGCCGGAATGTGGCGACTAGGGGCTTTTCACAGTAACTTCATTTGAAGCCTACTTGTGACAATAAGCGATTTTCATTTCATTTGACTCAACTTGGAGCGGCAATTTAGCGTGACCAATCCACCTAGCATGCACATTTTTGGGTTGTGAGGGTGAAACTCACGCAAACACGGGGAGAATGTGCAAACTCCACACAGACAGTGATCCAGGGCCAGGATCGAACCTGGGACCTCGGCGCCGTGAGGCCGCAGTGCTAACCCACTGCGCCACCGTGCTGCCCTCGTCACTTAGAGTCTTAAAGGAGATTAATAGAATGATCAGTTTGTTTATTTGGAATAAGAAAATGTCTCATCTAAAGTTCGGCAAGCTTCAACTCCCAGGTTTGGGTACCAAATAGGCTATATCACTGGCCTCTCACCGTGGATTTATAGTGGATTGGGTTAGGAAGGATCCTGCCTCCATTTGGCTCAATATTGAAGCAGATCAGTCGGTCTATCTTTTGTACGTCTTGTTATTTTATGGGGGCAATAAATGCATAAATCCTATCATTATTAGTACTCTTAGAGCGTGGAGAATGGTCCGCCAACTAGAAGGGAGACCTAAACTGACTTCTGCTCTTTCTCCCATCCAGGGCAGCCCAGACTTCCCACCAGGTCTTTTGAACCATTGGATACCATTTATAGGCTGGGAGATATATTCAGTGATGCCTCCTTCTCATCCTTTGGAGCAGCTCTGCCAACAATTTGATTACCCAAGAAACATCTTTAAAAAAATACATTTTAGAGTATCCAATTCCTTTTTTTCCCAATTAAGGCACAATTTAGTGTGACCAACTCACCTACCCTGCACATCTTTTGGGGTTGTGGGGGTGAGGCTCACACAGACACGGGGAGAATATGCAAACTCCACAGGGACAGTGACATGGGACCAGGATCGAACCCAAGTCTTCGGCAGTGCTTGCCACTGTGCCGCCCTCACTCCTTTTCTAAGTATCTGCAACTCAGAGACTTTGTCCTGAATAAGACAACCGTACGTTTTAACTCCTCTATTTATCTGATGGAAAAAATCCTGATTTCTGCAGAGGTAAACAAGTGATTAGCAAGTTCTATGATACTTTGTGTTCTATATCCTGTTTTGGTACATTGGATACCATTCAGTCTTGGGGAAAAGAATTGGCAATTAATATTGATGAGGAGACATAGAACATAGAACAATACAGCGCAGTACAGGCCCTTCGGCCCACGATGTTGCACCGAAACAAAAGCCATCTAACCTACACTATGCCATTATCATCCATATGTTTATCCAATAAACTTTTAAATGCCCTCAATGTTGGCGAGTTCACTACTGTAGCAGGTAGGGCATTCCACGGCCTCACTACTCTTTGCGTAAAGAACCTACCTCTGACCTCTGTCCTATATCTATTACCCCTCAGTTTAAAGTTATGTCCCCTCGTGCCAGCCATATCCATCCGCGAGAGAAGGCTCTCACTGTCCACCCTATCCAACCCCCTGATCATTTTGTATGCCTCTATTAAGTCTCCTCTTAACCTTCTTCTCTCCAACGAAAACAACCTCAAGTCCATCAGCCTTTCCTCATAAGATTTTCCCTCCATACCAGGCAACATCCTGGTAAATCTCCTCTGCACCCGCTCCAAAGCCTCCACGTCCTTCCTATAATGCGGTGACCAGAACTGTACGCAATACTCCAAATGCGGCCGTACCAGAGTTCTGTACAGCTGCAACATGACCTCCCGACTCCGGAACTCAATCCCTCTACCAATAAAGGCCAACACTCCATAGGCTTTCTTCACAACCCTATCAACCTGGGTGGCAACATGGGGTAGTATATGGGATTATGTCAATAAAATTTTGGTTTGCAATAGAATTAAGGAGACTTAGTTTAAGATACTGCACAATTTGCATATCATGCATGGTCAAACACATGTTTGATTCTGCTATATGCCTGATGTGCCTAAAATGCCTGGTAGTCAATGGTGATTATACACACTGCATATGGACCCGTGTTAAAATTCAATCCTATTGGCCTGGTGTAGTCAGGAAGCTTGTGAGAATATTTGACAGGGCCTTCGAGCTTAATCCTTTGTTCCTAATCCTTGGTCTCTCAAATGGGAGAACTGTTGACGTTAATGAAGAAAAGCTGTATAACATCCCAACGATTGAAGCTCGACCAGAGAATCGGCGCCAATCGCACCCGCGCGGAGGACCAGAAACTGCAAGTTCTCCACTCGAGGGTGAGCCATGTAGCCATGTAAAATGGCTGACTCCCGATTAGAATGGCCAAACCCCGATTTAAAATGGTGAACGGAAGAGGCTGATGGGAAAATCAGCCAACAGGACTCAAACAGACAGCTGCAGGTAAAACAGTGTATTCGCCTCTGGAGAAGCCAGACCAAACCGATACCTGCAGCCATCAACATCACAACACCCCAGCCATCTGCATATTAATCAGCCATCCCCGGGAACAATTGCTACAAATTAGCAACACAAAGCCGGCCCAGACCTTTCGGCGCCAACAGGAGCTGACACAAAGAAAGGTAAACGACCACCTCTCGATCAAGGAATCGCTCCAGTATTGGAGAATATCGAACCAAGTGATTGGGACCAAGTCCAATCACTTGGAACCAGGTACAAGGTCCGCCCCGAGAGGCGGGAAGCCCCTGGGGACTATAAGAATAGGGGCCATGTTCAAATCGACCCTTCTTCTCCTCTCCGCACCCTTCGAGACCCTTGCTGAAAGAGAACGTAATGCAACGATCGCTACCAGATAGACACTCCTGACTATCGACCTGTACCAGCTTTTGAATCCCGCAGGCTCAGAACCCATTCGAAAGGTCATTCGTTTCCCTGACCTGGTGGGCCAGTTCCAAAGTTAAGTATTGGCCTGTTAGTGGTAGGTAGTAGTTTAGAAGTAGAATTAATGTATAAGTATTAATTGCTGTATCTAATAAATGAGGCGTTGATTTAACTCTTACTAAGCGGTGTGTTGGATTATTAATCATTACTCGGACTTGAACCACGTGGCGGTATCAGAAAGATACCTGCGACTCAAGAGCAAAGGTGACAGAATTAGAGCAAATAAACTAAGGCTAAAACAAGCAACAGACCAGAGATCTACACCCTCATTGAGGATGCGGACGATTTCGAGGCCGCAATGACCCTGCTGAAAGGACATTATATTCGCCCTGTAAACCAGGTCTACGCCCGACATCTGCTAGCGACAAGGTGACAAATCCCGGGGAATCGCTGGAGGAGTTCTACCGTGCGCTCCTGGTGTTAGGGAGGAACTATGACTGCCCGTAGGTTTCGACCAGCGACCACACAGAACTTTTGATCCGGGACGCATTCGTTGCAGGTATGCTGTCCTCCCAAATCCGCCAGCGATTGCTGGAGAAAGAGACACTAGGCCTCAAGGAGGCACGGGCTCTTGCTAGCTCCCTGGATGTGGCCTCCCGAAACGCCCGCGCTTAAGTTCCTGACCGTGCGGCAGCCCCTTGGGCAGCGTGGAACCCCCCCCCCCCCGTAGCCGACTCCGATGCATCCCCCATCCCCCCACAAGCTTGAGCTGCGAGACTGCCAGGCAACCCCGCAGGGCCCCGCTGCTATTTTTGCGGGCAAGTCAAGCACCCCCGGCAGCGCTGCCCGGCCCGCTCATACATCTGCAAAGGGTGCGGAAAAAGGGCCATTTTGTGGCAGTATGCCAGGCCCGGGTGGTCGCCGCAGTCTCCGGGGGCAAACCGGAACCGCCACCACAACTCTCCACGAGCCACGTGCGGCCACTGGGCGCCGCCATCTTCCTTCTCCAGAGCCATATGCGGCCTCCGGGCGCCGCCATCTTGTTCCCCGGGGACCACGTGCGACTGATGGGCACCGCCATCTTGTATACCTCCAGCCATGTGCGACCAATGGGTACCGCCATCTTGGCTGGACTCTCAGGACCCCGACTCGGATGACCACACATCGCCCGAGGAAAACATCCAAATTTTGCCACGACTTGCTTCGGTGACCCTGGACCAGTCTCGGCCCCGAACACTCTCAACGGCGACGACGACCGTGCTCATCAACGGGCATAAAACATCTTGCCTGATAGACTCCGGGAGCACAGAGAGCTTCATACACCCCAATACGGTAAGGCGCTGTTCTCTTCCCATCCACCCAGTTAACCGGGTCTCACAGGGTAGAGCTCAAAGGGTTCTGCATAGCGAACGTCACGGTCCAAGGAAGGGAGTTTAAAAATTACCGGCTCTATGTCCTTCCTCACCTCTGCGCCGCTACGCTCCTAAGGTTAGATTTCCAATGTAACCTCCAGAGCTTAACTTTTAAATTTGGCGGCCCAATACCCCCCTCACTGTCTGCAGCCTCGCGACCCTCAAAGTCGATCCGCCTTCCCTGTTTGCGAACCTCACCCCGGATTGGAAACCCGTCGACACCAGGAGCAGATGGTACAGTGCCCAGGACCGGACCTTCATTAGGTCGGAAGTCCAGCGGTTGCTGAAGGAAGGTATTATTGAGGCCAGCAACAGTCCCTGGAGAGCTCAAGTAGTGGTTGTAAAGACCGGGGAGAGCATAGGATAGTCATCGATTATAGTCAGACCATCAACAGGTATACGCAGCTCGATGCGTACCCTCTCCCCCGCATATCTGATCTGGTCAATCAGATTGCACAATACAAGGTCTTTTCCACGGTGGATCTAAAATCCGCCTACCACCAGCTCCCCATCCGCCCTAGCGACCGCAAATACACTGCATTCGAAGCAGATGGGCGGCTCTACCACTTCCTAAGGGTTCTCTTCGGTGTCACAAATGGGAGTCTCGGTTGTCCAACGGGAGATGGACCGAATGGTTGACCGGTACGATTTGTGCGCCATGTTTCCGTACCTCGATAACGTCACCATCTGCGTCCACGGCCAGCAGGACCACGACACCAACCTCTGAAAATGTATCCATACCGCAAAAATCCTTAATCTAACATATAACAAGGTCAAATGCGTGTTCAGCACCAACCGTCTAGCCATCCTTGGCTACGTAGTGCATGATGGAGTTATAGGCCCAGATCCCAAATGCATGCGCCCCCTACTGGCCCTACGGTCCAGGAATCTCCCAGTCTCCCACTGGCTGGAGGACATCCCGGATGCTCTCCCCTCCATCCGATCACTGCTGTGTAACACAACCAACCAAACCCCTCACGAACATCTCCTTGTCTTCCCTAGGAAGTCCTCCTCCGGGACCTCCCTCCCAACCTGGCTGGCAGCTCCTGGACCCATCCTGCTGCGCAAACACGTGCGGGCGCACAAGTCGGACCCATTGGTCGAGAGGGTCCACCTCCTTCACACGAACCCTCAATACGCCTACATGGCCTACCCCGACAGCCGACAGGATATGGTCTCCCTACGGGACCTGGCGCCCGCTGGATCCCCACCCACACCTCCACCACCGACCCCACCCTCCCTCCCACCAGCGCACCCCACAGCCGCCCCCTTCCCAGGTGGATCGGTCCTTCCACTAGTCCCATCTAGGGGTGATGAAGCTGCTGAAGAAGCCGAAGCCACGCTCATGGAGCCACGGATGCCCGAGCCGGCGCCTGCATCACCGCCGAAGCTACGATGATCGCAGAGGACGACCAGGGCCCCCGATCGACTAATTGCTTCATTCTGACTGTAAATAATTACTGTAAATAGTTGCGACATGTAACAAAGCAAAACACTGTGCAAATGTATGCCGGATACCACCATAACCTACACCCCTACCACTGTATAATGCGAGACCACCACCCCCGCCGGACTCTTTTTTAACAGGGGGTGAATGTGGTAGTTGGTATTAGGGGTATTACGGTACTCTGAATAATGCTATAAGACCATTGACGTGGGAGGTACCTGAGACTGCTATTTCATTGATGAAGCCTGCCTGCTGGTTCCGCCCAGTAAGGCGGAGTACAAGAGCCTGTGTCCCCCAGCAGCTGCATTCTGTACCTGCGCTGCAGGGGGAAACATCTAGTACAATAAACCCTTTAATTGTCTCCAATCTCGCTTCAGGAGTTATTGATCGAGCATCAAGTACCCGATTCATTTTTCCACTTAAGGGGCAATTTAGCATGGCCAATCCACCTACACTGCAGATCTTTGGGTTGTGAGGGCGAAACCCACACAAACACGGGGAGAATGTGCAAACTCCAAACGGTCAGTGGCCCAGAGCCGGGATCGAACCTGGAACCTCAGCGCCATGAGGCAGCAGTGATATCCACTGCGCCACCGTGCTGCCCTTTGTCTATGTCATTTTGAAGTTCTACACTGTCCTCCTCACAGTTTACACGTCATCCGGAAACTTTGAAATTATCTCCCGCACACCAAGATCTTGATCATTAATATATCTCAGGAAAAGGGTCCCAAACTGACCCTTGGGGAACACTACAAACTTTCCTTCACCCGAAAATATATCCATTGACCATTACTCTCTTTCCTGTTACTCAGACAATTTTGTATCCACGTTGGTACTACCCCTTTTATTCCATGAGCTATAACATTTCTCGCAAGCCTTGTGTAGCACCATATGCCTTACCCTCATCGACCCTTTCTGTTACTTCAAAAGATTCCAGCAAGTTCGTTAAACACAATTTCTTGTTAGAAATCCATGCTGGCTCTTACGAATTAACCCACATTTTTCCATGTGACTACTAATTCTATACCAAATAATTGTTTCTAGAAGCTTGCCCAACACTGAAATTAAACTGACTGGTTTGTAATTGCTGGGCTTATCTTTACAACCTTTATTGAACAAGGGTGTAATATTTGCACTCTCTAGTCTGCTGGCATGTCCCAAGCTGAGGGAAGATGGAAAGATTATGGCCAGAGCCCCTGCAATTTCTACTCTCACTTCCTTCAATATCCTCATCTGCACCACCTCATCTGGTCCCAGTGACTTGTCAACTTTCAGTACCTTAGTTTCTCAGTGGGGGGTCATGACCCGCCGGTGGGTCGCAGGTGTTGAAAAGCGGGTCGCCAAAACACAAATACAATGTTTCATTATGAAACCTAATATTTGAGATGGCTGTGACATCAACACTGGCATGGTGTTACATATAGATCTGGTTCTGTTCTGTTTATAGCATGCATTTTGTAGAAGGCAGTATTACAATGAAGACCTCTCAGATGATGATATAGCCAGCATGAAATCTTTTGATATGGAGGAAAAGCTCATAAAATTCAAGTTACTTGTACTTTATGAAACAAAAGGGTAGGTGTATTTTTAAATGTACAGTGAATCCAGTTTGGATTGCGATTGTAGCAGTACTGCAGCTGGTCAGTGGACTCTGCCCAAGTCTCAAATTTCCCCCCATGAAGGCAGGCTCTGGCTTCAGAATTTGATGAGCATTGCCATTATCTTACAATCCAACTCATTATTTCTCCCTTTGTGCATTGAAATATTTTGCTGTTGAATTAATTTCAAAATGAGATGACGCCTAAAAAACATGGATAGCTGATGCACTGTAAACAAGTGTATCATATAAATTTATTTTTAAAAAGAATAACATTTAACGTATTTCTTTACAGCTGAATTCACGTTGATACAATGCTCCCAGATCAGGGAATGTGTTCAGGTACGTGGGATGGTACACAGTGTGTCAAATCTTCAGATCGATTAAGCAGCCTTTTGAAACTTTGGAGCCCAGAATTAAATCTCGGCTTTGAGTTGGAAATGTCCGATTGGACAAAACCAGCGATTTCAGCGTCGGGGATGTAAAACTGTTTGCAAGTTAAATTTGCAAAATACAAGGTGGAATTATTTTGTTGCCATGCAACATCTTGGCTTTATGTATGCAGAACTGAATGCAAGTGAGGAAGATCAAGTATATTAATTTTGAATGCCTAAAAGGGAGGACAGGCTCACCTGAATAGTAAGTGAATGTGGTGTGGGTCACGAGGGACAGCCATTTGGTAAAAGTGGGTTGCCAGGAGAAAAGTTTGATAAAGATGCTGCACTTGACAGAGTGTTGCAGACTGGCACATTCCAAGGTCCAGGATTATGTGCTGAGGGACGCACTCAAGCTTGGGGCAGCTGCCGCCAAGGCGCAATGGGGAAAGACCACTGTGTAAGGTCTTACCGTACAAAGTCTTACAACACCAGGTTAAAGTCCAACAGGTTTGTTTCGATGTCACTAGCTTTCGGAGCGCTGCTCCTTCCTCAGGTGAATGAAGAGGTCTGTTCCAGAAACACATATATAGATAAATTCAAAGATGCCAAACAATGCTTGGAATGCGACCATTAGCAGGTGATTAAATCTTTACAGATCCAGAGATGGGGTAACCCCAGATTAAAGAGGTGTGAATTGTACCAAGCCAGGACAGTTGGTAGGATTTCGCAGGCCAGATGGTGGGGGATGAATGTAATGCGACATGAATCCCAGGTCCCGGTTGAGGCCGCACTCATGTGTGCGGAACTTGGCTATAAGTTTCTGCTCGGCGATTCTGCGTTGTCGCGGGTCCTGAAGGCCGCCTTGGAGAACGCTTACCCGGAGCGTTACCAGGTCTTACCTGGTACTTGGTACCTGGTACCTGGTTACTTAAGGTCTTACCAGCAAATGTACACCGAGGGGCGGGTAACAGTGTAAACCCCCCCCTCGGTCTGGGTCATTAACACTCCAATGTATAAAAGAAACATGATGTGGAGATGCCGGCGTTGGACTGGGGTGAGCACAGTACGAAGTCTTACAACACCAGGTTAAAGTCCAACAGGTTTGTTGCTAGCTTTCGGAGCGCTGCTCCTTCCTCAGGTGAATGAAGGGGTATGTTCCAGAAACACATATATAGACAAATTCAAAGATGCCAAACAATGCTAGGAATGCGACCATTAGCAGGTGATTAAATCTTTACAGATCCAGAGATGGGGTAACCCCAGGTTAAAGAGGTGTGAATTGTATCAAGCCAGGACAGTTGGTAGGATTTCGCAGGCCAGATGGTGGGGGATGAATGTAATGCGACATGAATCCCAGGTCCCGGTTGAGGCCGCACTCATGTGTGCGGAACTTGGCTATAAGTTTCTGCTCGGCGATTCTGCTTTGTCGCGCGTCCTGAAGGCCACCTTGGAGAACGCTTACCCGGAGATCAGAGGCTGAATGCCCTTGACTGCTGAAGTATTCCCCGACTGGAAGGGAACATTCCTGCCTGGTGATTGTTGCGCGATGTCCGTTCATTCGTTGTCGCAGCGTCTGCATGGTCTCGCCAATGTACCACGCTTCGGGACATCCTTTCCTGCAGCGTATGAGGTAGACAACGTTGGCCGAGTCGCACGAGTATGTACCGCGTACCTGGTGGGTGGTGTTCTCACGTGTAATAATGGTATCCATGTCGATGATCTGGCACGTCTTGCAGAGATTGCCATGGCAGGGTTGTGTGGTGTCGTGGTCACTGTTCTGAAGACTGGGTAGTTTGCTGCAAACAATGGTTCGTTTGAGGTTGCGCGGTTGTTTGAAGGCAAGTAGTGGGGGTGTGGGGATGACCTTGGCAAGATGTTCATCGTCATCAATGACGTGTTGAAGGCTGTGAAGAAGATGACGTCGTTTCTCCGCTCCGGGGAAGTACTGGACGACGAAGGGTATTCTGTCGGTTGTGTCCCATGTTTGTCTTCTGAGGAGGTCGGTGCGGTTTTTCGCTGTGGCGCGTTGGAACTGTCGCTCGATGAGTCGAGTGCCATATCCCGTTCGTACGAGGGCATCTTTCAACGTCTGTAGATGTCTGTTATGCTCTTCCTCGTCTGAGCAAATCCTGTGTATACAGAGCGCTTGTCCATAGGGGATGGCTTCTTTAATGTGCTGGAGAAGTGGAGCATCATGAGGTTATCCGTGGGTTTGCGGTAAAGCAAAGTGCTGAGGTGACCGTCCTTGATGGAGACGAGTGTGTCCAAGAATGCAACTGGACTTGGAGAGTAGTCCATGGTGAGTCTGATGGTTGGATGGAACTTATTAACGTCACCGTGTAGTCGTTTCAGTGATTCTTCGCCGTGGGTCCAAAGGGAAAAAATGTCATCGATGTATCTGGTGTATAACGTCGGTTGAAGGTCCTGCGCGGTGAGTAGGTCCTGTTCAAACTTGTGCATGAAGATGTTGGCGTATTGGGGTGCGAATTTGGTTCCCATGGCTGTTCCGTGCGTCTGGATGAAGAACTTGTTGTCGAAGGTGAAGACGTTGTGATCCAGAATGAAGCGGATGAGTTGCAGAATTGCGTCTGGAGATTGGCAGTTGTCGGTGTTGAGTACTGAGGCTGTTGCAGCAATGCCGTCGTCATGGGGGATGCTGGTGTAGAGTGCCGAGACGTCCATTGTGACAAGGAATGTTCCTGGTTCAACTGGTCCATGGGTGCTGAGTTTCTGTAGGAAGTCAGTCGTGTCGCGACAGAAGCTGGGTGTACCTTGTACGATGGGTTTCAAGATGCCCTCGATGTAGCCAGAGAGGTTCTCACACAGGGTCCCATTGCCTGAAACGATAGGGCGGCCTGGTGTGTTGGCCTTATGTATTTTCGGGATGCAGTAGAGATGTCCAATGCGGGGAGTACGTGGGATGAGAGCCCGTAGGGTGCTCTGAAGATCTGGATCCAAGGTCTTGATCAGTCTGTTAAGTTGGCGGATGTGTTCCTTGGTCAGATCTGCGGGTAACTGTCTGTAGTGTTCTTGGTTGTTCAAAAGAAACATAGTAAGAAGTTTTACAACACCAGGTTAAAGTCCAACAGGTTTGTTTCGATGTCACTAGCTTTCGGAGCGCTGCTCCTTCCTCAGGTGAATCCCAATAAAAGAAACATGACAATGTAAATGTTTAAGAAGGAATTGCAACGTAAAGAGCGATGTGTGTAATGTTATCAAAATTGAATGGAAGAAAGTCAAGGGAATGTGTAACTCTGATGGAAATGTACAGTCAAGACAATTCAAAATATTCTGTAATGTTTATGATAGATTTTATGAATAAAGTATTTTCTTTTTGGAAAAAAAAACAACACTGGTCTATTCAACACTTCCTCCTGGTGAATTTTGAACCCTTCTAGGGACAGAGTTTGCTCACTGTCACAATGTTCTGGGTAGCATCTACCTCCTTGGTAAAGATGGGTGCAAAATATTCATTTCGTATTTTAGCTATGCTTCCATGTGTAAATTCCCTTTTAGATGCAGAATCAGAGACTTCTTTTCCCACCCTTTTACTATTTAAATGCCGACAGAAAACTTTGGGATTCCCGTCTATGTTGGCTGCTGGTCTTTTCTCATTATCCTTCTTCGCTTCCTGAATGTGCTTTTTCGCCTCCCCTCTGAACCTTCTGTATTCCTCTCGATTCCCAACTGTATTTTCCACCTGAAACCTGTTATAGGGACAGTTTTCTTCCTTATCCTACTTTCTATCTCCTTTTTCGTCTAGGGACTCTGGATTTGTTTGCCCCACCTTTTCTTTTTAAGGAAATATACTTCTGACTGTGTCCGGACCATTTCAGTTTTGAAGGTAGCCCATTGTTCAGCTACAGATTTTCCCGCCAACCTTTTGTTCCAGTCTAATCGGCCCAGCTCCATTGATATCAGCTCTCCCGCGGTTATTTATTTTTACTCAGGATTGCCTATTTTCCTTTTCTATCAGCATCCTAAACCTTACAATACAATGATCACAGTCTACAAAATGTTCTCCCACTGACATTTGATCTACTTGCTCATCTCATTTCCTTTTTAAAAAAAATTTAAGAGTGCCCAAATCATTTTTTCCAATTAAGGGGAAATTTAGAGTGGCAAATCCACCTAGCCTACACATCTTTGGGTTATGGAAGCAAAACCCACACAAACACGGGGAGAATGACCCAGAGCCGGGATCGAACCTAGGACCTCAGCGCCGTGAGGCAGCAGTGCTTACCACTGCGCTACCATACTTTGTGCATTCACATATATGCACAGTAACCCTCAGGGTGTAACCCCAATGGGAGCGCGGTGTGGTTGGTAGATGCCGGGTGAAGCTTTCCGCAGGCTTCCCGACAGCCAGGACGCCATGGGTGGGACCAAGCCGCGCTCGCGTAAGTAGACCTTCAACCTACTTGAGGCCTACTTACCTGGTATGTGCCGTTCAGTACTGGTCTATACAAACGTGGACCAGGTCAAACAGCAGTCAGGGGGTGGCCAGGGGTAGAGCAGGGTGGCCCCCTGGAATGTGGGCACTCTGGCACTGCCAAGGTAACCAGGTGGAACTGCCAAGCTAGCAGAAGCACTGCTAGGTGGCAGTCAGGAGGGTTGTGTGTGTGTGGGGGGGGGGGATGCAGGGCAGCTAAGAAGGGGCCTCTGGGAGGTTGGGGGATGATGTGTGGGAGGTCCTGGAAGGGGGAGGCCCCTCACTTAGTAATTCCCATGTGTGTGGGGGGTGACATTGACCATGGATGGGGCTTGTGGGGGACCCACCATCCCACTTAGAGATCGTGGCACACTTTCAAAACGGCGGGCCGATCTCAGAGTTCAACTCCCCAGTGATGAAAAAAATTCTAAGTGTGGGCTACACTGGTGAGAAACTCCCCAAGGCCCAAAAAAGTGACTTTGTGTCATTCGATAGCGGTGGGGATCTCCCTGAAAAAAACACCACAAATGAACTTTGAAACCTTCCGTTAAATAGCGCCCAAAAGTCATTCCTTTCCCACACTCGAACTTCACCGATTAACTTACTATTCTTTATACTCGTGGTTTCTGTCTCTCCCAGTATTTTGTGCATCCTGGTATTCCTCGCTAATTTTCTCCAGAGGCAGGCCAATCACAGACATGGGCCTTTTTCTGGGCTGCACACTTCACAGTTGTTAGGAAAAGGGATTGAAGATAAATTGGTTCCACAGCCAAAGAGGGGTCTCTTTGAACAGTGGGAAACTGAGGGATATTGAGGCGGGGTGGGTTTGATGGTAGTTTGCTATTGTAAAATATCTTCTATTTTCTTGTACTATACTAACAGCTCCAAGGAACTTAAAACCCAGAAGCTTCCATTCGGTATATGAACAGGGAGGCAAAAAGACAATCAACTACTGAAAAGTATATTGTAGAAAATAAACATTTATTACAGGTAAGGTTCTACATGAAAGCAATTAGCCATGATGCTTGTTAATGGCAATTCAGATTCAGTTAATCCACAAATTTGCATGTGGGATTTCTCCCACGTCTAGCTGAAAGAGCTGGGCATCACAAAGCAAGAATCAGATTTCTCATTAAAACAAAATAAGTACCAACAAAATTAACAGACTGGAAAGGTTTCCTTCAGCTAGCTGAGCAGAGGTGGAAGGTTATAACCTACCTCACAATGTAGCAAATTTTCTTTGGAGGAGCTTCAGTGAAATGGTTGAGAATTTTAGACAGAAATGGTTTGCAGGTGAACTTCAGCCAAGACTTTTCTCTGACATTTGTCAAGCCAGTTTTCATTGGATGATGATCAGTTGAGCTCAACACATGTCCTTCAGAAATGAGTTTCCAAGAAGTTAAAATTGAATTGGAGAGATGGGTGGGGAGTTGATATTCTGGTGCATGAGGGCATTGAAGGAAAATTCCCAGTCTACAAATGTATATTAAATGCTGAAATGCCACCCTAATTCTAGTTACTTTCATGGCAAACAATACTGTACTGTAGTGTCTGACTGAAGGTATTTGTTTTGTTGGTACAACTCAAGGGTTTGAGCAATCAATGCTCCGTGTATTTAAGTATGAAACTTCTCATTCAACTTCATCGGCCACACCTAAGGAACTATGGTGAGCATTTGGTTTGGGCTGAGAATTTCTATCCAGTAACCATCCGGATCCTGAATGAAAGCGAGCCCCTTCATTTTACCTGAAGCAAGAAGAAAAAAAGCAACCATTGGTATCATAATTTACTCCATTTCCCATCTACTCCATCTTGTTGAAGTCTTGCCTGTGACTTGCCCCATGAGGCATTATTGTTTTTTTTGAATATTTTGATTGGCATTTTCAATTATACATAGTAACACTTTACATTCAATATTTACAACACGCTGGGGCAAGTTGCTCAACCTCGACTGGTGGAACGAGTGAGGGAGGACTGTTATGATGATTCTCCCGCGGTTCTAGTTTATTTTTCAGTGTCTCTCTATCTTTATCCCGCGGTCCTTTAAGAGGCTGAATAAAATTGTTCTGGGATTTGTATGAGCGGGGAAGTCCCCGCGGGTGAAGAGGATGATGCTTGAAAGGAACAGAGGAGAAGGAGGGGCTGGCGTTGCCGAAATTCAGCAACTATTACTGGGCGGCCAACATAGCGATGATAAGGAAATGGATGGTGGGTGCAGGGCACTAACTTAGCAGCCCTGGTCACGGTGCCTCTGCCGCTTCCGCCGGCACGATACTCCACCAGCCCAATAGTGGTGGCGGCTCTTCGGATCTGGGGCCAGTGGAGGAGGCATGTAGGGGAGGTAAGAGCATCGGTGTGGACCCCAATCTGCGGCAACCATCGATTTGCCCTGGGGAACATGGACAGGGGGTATCGACTGTGGAGGAGGGTAGGGATTGTGAGGATGGGGGATCTGTTCCTGGAAGGGAGCTTTCCGAGCATGAGGGCGTTGGAGGAGAAGTTTGGGCTTGTGTGGGGGAACAAATTTAGATACAGGTGCCGGATTTTGTACGCAGACTGGTGCCATCCTTCCCACGTCTCCCACCAAAGAGGAGGCAGGACAGGGTAGTTTCTAGGGGTGGGGGGTGGGGGGGGGGGGGGAGATGGAGGACGGTGATGGAGGACGGTATCTGGGCAGAAGCCCTGAGCAGAGTAAACACGACAGCAACATGCGCCAGGCTCAGCCTGATCCAGTTTAAGATCGTGCAACGGGCCCACATGACGGTGGCCCGGATGAGCAAATTCTTCAGGCTGGAGGACAAGTGTGCTAGATGCGCCGGAGGACAGGCTAACCATGTACACATGTTCTGGTCGTGCCCTAAACTCAGGGGGTACTGGCAGGGATTAGCAGATGTCATGTCCCGTGTATTGAAAACTGGGGTGGTAATAAGCCCTGAGGTGGCAATCTTTGGGGTTTCGGAGGACCCGGGAGTCCAGGAAGTGAGAGAGGCCTATGTTCTGGCCTTTGCTTCCCTGGTAGCCGAGCAACGAATACTGTTAGCATGGAGGGACTCAAAGCCCCTGAGGGCTGAGGTATGGCTATCGGACATGGCGAGCTTTCTTGGCCTAGAGAAAGTCAAGTTTGCCTTGAGAGGTTCGCTATTAGGGTTTGCCCGAAGGTGGCAGCCATTTATTGACGTCTTCGCAGAGGAGTAAGCGTCAGCATGGGGGGGGCGGGGCTAGGGTAGAAAGAGTAGAGTAGGGGGATATTGAGGCAGGTCCTTGCGTGAACAGAGCCGTGGTTTGCACTATGTTTAATTTGTGTCTTGACTTCTTTTATTTGTACTGTACAATGTCACTTTTTCTAAAATACCTCAATAAAATTGTTTGTTAAAAAAAATATTTACAACACGTGAGGTTCTTATATACATATAATCAGTTTTGGTGTTTCTCCTCTCTTTCCCTTCTCCCTGCCCCCCCCCCCCCCCCCCCCTCGGTGTCCCCTCTTTCGTTCAGAATGTTCTGTCCCCTAGCCCCCGCTTCTCCTTGTAGTTTCGCCAAGTTTCCTCCGCTCTTCCTCACCCCCCCTCCCCTAGAGTTGTGTGTCCCGGTCTGTTTTCTCACGTCTCTCACTTTTTCCCTACTCACTGTTGGCTTCGAACAGGCCGACAAACTGCCCCTTTACTTTGAGGAAGCCTTCTTCCGACCCTCGGTTGGTGTATTTGATCTTCTCCAAATGGAGAAATTCCTCCAGGTCTGCCAGCCAGTCTGCAGCGGTGGGTGGTGCTGCTGATCACCAGCCGAGCAGGATTCTCCAACGTGCGATTAGGGAAGCTAAAGCTAGGGTGTCGGCCCTCTCTGGCTGTTCTGGTACCTCGAAGATTGCCACTCTTGGGCACAGCTCCACCCTCACCCCCACAACCTTGGACATTGCCCCGAAGAAGGCTGTCCAGAACCCTACAAGTTTGGACGGGCCCCAAACATATGGGTCTGGTTGGCCGGGCCTCTCTGGCACCTTTCACATTTATCCTCCACCTCCGGGAAGAACATATTCATTCCGGTTATGATTAGGTGCGCTCAGTGCACCACCTTGAACTGCATGAGGCTGAGCCTTGCGCAGGAGGAGGTGGAGTTGGCCCTGCTCAGTGCTTCATTCCAGAGTCCCCAGCCCACTTCTGTCTCAGTTCATCTTCCCATTTCGTCTGGCTTCGTCCAGTGGCAGTCTTGCACTGTCCAGTAGCTGTCCATAGATTTTCCCGCAGTTTCCCCCTTCCTTACTGCCTGTGTTTATCAGGTCCTCTAGCAAGGTGGTTCCCGGGGCACCCTACGGTCTCCTTGTAAAGAAAGTGCTTTACCTGGAGGTGTCCAAGTTCCTGTCCTGTCGGTAGATTCCGTTCGCTCAGTGCCGCTAGTCTGTCTCCCATGTAAAAGTCCCTGACTGTTAGCGTCCCCCCATCCTGTCTCCATTTTCCGAAAGTGGTGTCTAGCATGGCTGGTGGGCACTTGTGGTTTCCGCAGATAGGGGGGCATCTCGGTCAGACCAAAATGTTGCCTCATCTGGTTCCATGTCCTTAGTGTGGCTATCACCAGTGGGCAGGATGTGTGATGTGTGTTTCGTCAGGGGGAATGGGAGCGCAGCTGTGGCGAGGGCCCGGAGCGTTGTTCCCTCGCAGGAGAACTCCTCCATCTGCACCTTTTCCGCAGTGGGTTCGCATATTCATCTCCTCTCTCTACCGTAGCTGCCCAGTGGTTGTGCTAGGCCTATGTCTTTTCTCCTCTGCAGTGTTAATTTGGGGATTCTTGGGTTCTTACCCTCCCACACAAACGCCATGATCATTTTGTCTATGTTGTGGAAGAAGGCTTTGGGGATGAATGATCTGAACAGGAAGAGGAACACTGGCAGTATGTTCATCTTGATCACCTCAACCCAGAGATGTGCAGGGTAGGTGGATTGGCCACACTAAATTGCCCTTAATTGGAAAAAAGAATTGGGTATTGAAGGTCTGGAATGCACTGACTGGAAGTGTGGTGGAGGCCAGTTCAATGGAGACACTAAATCAGTTAGGATTATATTCTTTGGAGTTTAGAAGAGTGAGAGGGAATCTCATAGAAACACACAAAATTCTAACTGGATTAGACAGGGTAGATTCAGAAAGAATGTTCCCGATGGTGGCAGAGTCCAGAACTAGGGGTCATAGTTTGATGATAAGAGGTAAATATTTTAGGACTGAGGTGAGGAGAAATTTCTTCCCCCGGAGAGAGGTGAATCTGTGGAATTCACTACCACAGAAAGTAGTTGAGGCTAAAATGTGTAATTTCAAGAAGGAATTAGATATAGCACTTGGGGCTAAAGGGATCAAGGAATATGTGGGGGGGGAGGCGGGATCAGGGTATTGAACTTGATGATCAGCCACGATCATAATGAATGGTGGAGCAGGCTCGAAGACACTCAAAAGGGCTTTAGGCAATTATTTGAATGGAAACCACATGCATAGGTTCGGGGAAAAGTAGGAGTTGGTACTAAGTCACCATATACACTCCAGATTTTCTTCCTCTATTGTACTGTGACTAATTTGAGTCACCCAATTTATATGTAGATTAAAGTCACCCATAATCACAGATGTTCCTTTATCACATGCATCTCTGATTTCCTGTCTAATGATATTGCCAACATTACCACTGTAGTTTGGTGGTCTGTACCACCCCGACGAATGATTTTTGCCCCTCGATGTTTCTAAACTCCACCCAAACAAATTCCACATTGTCTGCACTAATATCTTTCCTCAATATTGTATCTACATCTTCTTTAATCAACAATGCAACACCACCTTTTCCTTTCTGTCAGTCCTTCCTAAAAACTGAATCGACCTCAATGTTTAGATCCCATCCCTGGTCACCCTGGAGCCATGTTTGTAATCCCAACTATGTTATATCCCTTTACATCTCTCTGCGCAACTAATTCATCCATTTTATTTCAAATGCTCCGCACGTTCAGGTACAAAACCTAGTCCTTTTAACGTTCCTTGTCCAGTCCTTACTATTTTTTTTTACAGCGTCATTGTCCGATACAGGCCCTTGATTTCCCTGCCTATCACCTTTCTTATTATCCCTTTGGTCTTTTTCTCTTGTTCTTGATTCCCCCTGTTCTGAAGCCTTACATCGGTTCCCATCCCCCTGCCATATTGGTTTAACCCCTCCCCAACCGCTCTAGCAAGGACATCTGTCCCGGTTCTGCCCAAGTGTAATCTGTCCAGTTTGTACAGGTCCCATTCCCCCAGAACCGAACCCAATACCCCAGGAATCTGAAACCCTCCCCCTCACACCATCTCTTAAACCACATATTCATTATTCTATATTGTGTCTCCATTTTCTTCCTAAATAAATGCATCACCTCACATTTCTGTGCATTGAACTTCATCTGCCACCTATCTTCCCACTCCACCAACTTGTCTATGTCATTCTGAAGTTCTACACTCACCACCAAGTTTCATATCATTGGGAAACTTTGAAATTGTCCTCTGTACACCAAGATCCACATCATTAATATATCTCAGGAAGAGCAAGGATCCCAATACCGACCCTTGTGGAACACCACTACAAACATTCCTCCACCCTGAAAAATACTGAGTGACCACTACTCTCGCTTTCCTATTACTCAGCCAATTTAGTATCTACTTTGCTACTGCCCCTTTTATACCTGATGTGGAGATGCCGGCGTTGGACTGGGGTGAGCACAGTACGAAGTCTTACAACACCAGGTTAAAGTCCAACAGGTTTGTTTCGAAGTCACTAGCTTTCGGAGCGCTGCTCCTTCCTCAGGTGAATGAAGAGGTATGTTCCAGAAACACATATATAGACAAATTCAAAGATGCCAAACAATGCTTGGAATGCAACCTTTTATACCATACGCTATAACTTTTCTTGCACGTCTGTTGTGTAGCACTGTATTGCATGCCTTACCTTCATCAACCCTCTCGGTTACTCCAGCGAGTTAAATATGATTTCCTCTTCGAAATCCACGCTGGTGCCCCTAATCAACCCACATTTTTCCATGTAACTACTAATTCCATCCCAAATAATTGTTTCTAGAAGTTTGCCCAGAACTGAATTCAAACTGACTGGTTTGTAGTTGCTGGGTTTATCCATATAACCTTTTAAAAAAATTTAGAGTACCCAATTATTCTTTTTTTCCCAATTAAGAGGAAATTTAGCATGGCCAATCCACCTAGCCTGCACATCTTTGGGTTGTGGGGGTGAAACCCAAGCAGACATGGGGAGAATATGAAAACTCCACACAGAGAGTGATCCAGGGTCGGGATTCGAACCCGGGTCCTCAGCACCGTAGGCTGCAGTGCTAACCACTGGGCCACGTGTGCCCTCTGTGGCCCTCGCCACAACCTTTTTGAACAAAGGTGAAATGTTTGCAATTTGCCATTCTTCTGGCATGTCCCAAGTCTAGGGAAGATGGAAAGATTATGGCCAGTTCCCCTGCAATTTCCATTGACTTTCTTCAATACCCTTGGATGCACCTCATCCAGTCCCAGTGCCTTGTCAAATTTCAGTACCAACAGTCTATTCAACGGGTCGTGGGTAGCACCTATGCTCTTGGTACAGTGGCACAGTGGTTAGCACTGCTGCCTCAGAGTGCCAGAGACCTGGGTTCAATTCCAGCCTTGCGTGACTGTGTGGAGTTTGCATGGTCTCCCAGTGTCTGCGTGGGTTTCCTCCGGGTGCTCCAATTGCCTCCCACAGCCCAAAGATGTGCAGGTTAGATGGGTTGACCGTGCTAAATTGTCCCTCAAGTGTCCAACAAAGTGGGGATAGGGACTTGGTAGGGTGCTGTTTCAGAGTGTTGGTGCTGACTCGATGGGCCAAATGGCCTCCTTCTAGCCTGTAGTGACTCTATGGCTTTAAAAATAGATGCAAAGTATTAATTTAATACCTCAGCCATGCTCCCTGCCTCAATGTGCAAATTCCCTTTTAGGTCCCTAATGTCCCTGTTCCTTTTACCATTTATATAGAAGACTTTGGTATTCCTCTTTATCACAGAATCATTGCGACACAGAACAAGGCCATTTGGCCATCATGTCTGTACCAGATCTCCAAAAGAGCATCATGGCTTAGTGCCATTTTCCTGTACCCCTGAACATTGTTGGCTGTCAATCTTTTCTCATAATCCCTCTCCACTTTTCCAATGAGCTTTTTTACCTCCCCTCTTCTGTAATCCTCTTGGTTCGCGACTGTATTTTCCACCTGACACTTTCTGAAATGCCAGTAATCAGTTCTGGGGCCTCAACTATTTACAATCTCTATATTAATGACTTGGATGAAGGGGCAGAATGTATTGTAGCTAATCTGCTGCCGATATAAAGATAGGTGGTGAAGCAAGTTTTGTGGAGAATACAAAGTCAGCAAATGGATACTGTTAGGTTAAGTGAATGAACAAAGGTTTGGCAGATGTGAGGTTGTCAACTTTGCCAGGAAGAATAAATAAGCGGTATATTATTTGAATGGAGAGAGACGGCATATCTTGGTTCCTGAGAGACCTAGGTGTCCTAGTGCATGAACCACAAAAGGTTAGTATGCAGGTACAGCACGTAATTAGAAAGGCAAATGGAATATTGGCCTTTATTGCAAGGTCAAGCAGCCTTGGAACTATGATGTTCTTGCCATTACACAGACTTGGTTAAGGGAAGGACAGGTTGGCAGTTTAACATTACAGGACAGAGATGTTTCAGGCGGGATAGAGGGGGATGTAGAAGGGGTGGGGGAGTTGCACTACTGGTTAAGGAGAATATCGCAGCTGTACTGCGGGAAGACACCTCAGAGAGCTCATACAGCGAGGCAATATGGGTAGAGCTCAGGAATAGGAAGGGTATAGTCACAACTTTGGGGGTTTACTACAGGCCTCCCAACAGCCAGTGGGAGATAGCGGAACAGATATGTAGGCAGATTTTGGCATGGTGTAAAAGTAACAGGATTGTTGCGGAGGGTGATTTGATTTGATTTATTTGTCACGTGTACTGAAGTACAGTGAAAAGTATTTTTCTGCGGCCAAGGAAACGTACACAGTAGATTTTAACCCTCAAGAGTATTGAAAGTCAGAGAGATAAGAACATAAGAACTAGGAGCAGGAGTAGGCCATCTGGCCCCTCAAGCCTGCTCCACCATTCAATGAGATCATGGCTGATCTTTTGTGGACTCAGCTCCACTTTCCAGCCCGAACACCATAACCCTTAATCACTTTATTCTTCAAAACACTATCTATCTTTATCTTAAAAACATTCAATGAAGGAGCCTCTACTGCTTCACTGGGCAAGGAATTCCATAGATTCACAACCCTTTGGGTGAAGACGTTCCTCCTAAACTCAGTCCTAAATCTACTTCCCCTTATTTTGAGGCTATGACCCCTAGTTCTGCTTTCACCCGCCAGTGGAAACAACCTGCCCTCATCTATCCTATCTATTCCCTTCATAATTTTACATGTTTCTATAAGATCCCCCCACATCCGTCTAAATTCCAACGAGTACAGTCCCAGTCTACTCAACCTCTCCTCATAATCCAACCCCTTCAGCTCTGGGATTAACCTAGTGAATCTCCTCTGCACACCCTCCAGTGCCAGTACGTCCTTTCTCAAGTAAGGAGACCAAAACTGAACACAATACTCCAGGTGTGGCCTCACTAACACCTTATACAATTGCAGCATAACCTCCCTCGTCTTAAACTCCATCCCTCTAGCAATGAAGGACAAAGTTCCATTTGCCTTCTTAATCACCTGTTGCACCTGTAAACCAACTTTTTGCGACTCATGCACGAGCATACCCAGGTCTCTCTGCAGAGCAGCATGTTTTAATATTTTATCATTTAAATAATAATCCCTTTTGCTGTTATTCCTACCAAAATGGATAACCTCACATTTGTCAACATTGTATTCCATCTGCCAGACCCTAGCCCATTCACTTAGCCTATCCAAATCCCTCTGCAGACTTCCAGTATCCTCTGCACTTTTTGCTTTACCACTTTTGCTCGCCATCTAGGTGTACAGGTTCACAGGTCACTGAAAGGGGCAACACAGGTGGAGAAGGTAGTCAAGAAGGCATACGGCATGCTTGCTTTCATTGGCCGGGGCATTGAGTATAAGAATTGGCAAGTCATGTTGCAGCTGTATAGAACCTTAGTTAGGCCACACTTGGGAGTATAGTGTTCAATTCTGGTCGCCACACTACCAGAAGGATGTGGAGGCTTTAGAGAGGATGCAGAAGAGATTTACCAGAATGTTGCCTGGTATGGAGGGTATTAGCTATGAGGAGCGGTTGAATAAATTCGGTTTGTTCTCACTGGAACGACGGAGGTTGAGGGGCGACCTGATAGAGGTCTACAAACTTATGAGGGGCATAGGCAGAGTGGATAGTCAGAGGCTTTTCCCCAGGGTAGAGGGGTCAATTACTAGGGGGCATAGGTTTAAGGTGCGAAGGGCAAGGTTTAGAGTAGATGTACGAGGCAAGTTTTTTTTACACAGAGGGTAGTGGGTGCCTGGAACTCGCTACCGGAGGTGGTGGTGGAAGCAGGGACGATAGTGACATTTAAGGGGCACCTTGACAAATACATAAATAGGATGGAAATAGAGGGATACGGACCCAGGAAGTGTAGAAGATTGTAGTTTAGTCGGGCAGCATGGTCGGCACGGGCTTGGAGGGCCGAAGGTCCTGTTCCTGTGCTGTACTTTTCTTTGTTCTTAACTTTCCCTTTATTGACTGGGCCTCACTTAGTGCCAGGGGCATGGATGGCACAGAGTTTGTAAGGAGCATCCAGGAGGGCTTCTTGAAACAGTATGTAGATAGTCCAACTAGGGAAGATGCCATACAGGACCAGGTATTGGGGAATGAGCCCAGCCAGGTGGTCGACGTTTCATTAGGGAAACAGTTCAGGAACAGTGACCACAATGCAGTAAGCTTTAGGGTAGTGATGGATAAAGATAAGTGTAAGGGCAGCAAGGTGGTACAGTGGTTAGCACTGGGACTGCGGCGCTGAGGACCCGGGTTCGAATCCCAGCCCTAGGTCACTGTCCGTGTGGAGGTTGCACATTCTCCTCGTGTCTGCGTGGGTTTCACCCCCACAACCCAAAAGATGTGCAGGTTAGGTGGATTGGCCACGTTAAATTGCCCCTTATATGGAAAAAAAATAATTGGATACTCTAAATTTATATATTAAAAAAAGTTGATAAGTCAGGCGCTAAATTGGGGGAAGGTTAATTACAACAATATTAGGCAGGAACTGAAGAATGTAGATTGGGGCAGATGTTTGAGGGCAAATCAACATCTGGCATGGGGGAGGCTTTCAAGTGTAAGTTTTTAAAAAATAAATTTAGAGTACCCAATTAATTTTTTCCAATTAAGGGGCAATTTCACATGGCCAATCCACCTACCCTGCACATCTTTGGGTTGTGGGGGCGAAACCCACGCAAACACAGGGAGAATGTGCAAACTCAACACAGACAGTGACCCAGGGCCGGGATCCGAACCCGGGTCCTCAGCGCCGCAGTCCCAGTGCTAACCACTGCGCCACATGCCGCCCATGGAGCATATTAGAGTGTTCAAACATAAGGCATTCATTACCCTTTAAATTCAATATGATGGTCCACCAACCATCAAAAACTACAAAAGCACAAGTGAAAGCAGAAAATGTTTTGGGCAGCAAATTTAAATTGTAGATATGCAGCCTCATCTCCATTCAATGGAAGAATTTTGAGAATACTTCTGGAAACAATAATCAATTGATTGTAAAATTTGCAAGTGCAAAGTCTCAGTTGAGATTGCTCAAAATAAGCAAATATCGGGGCAGCAAGGTGGCATAGTGGTTAACATTGCTGCCTCACGGCACCGAGGTCCCAGGTTCGATCCCGGCTCTGGGTCACTGTCCGTGTGGAGTTTGCACATTCTCCCCGTGTTTGCGTGGGTTTCGCTCCCACAACCCAAAGGTGTGCAGGGTAGATGGATTGGCCATGCTAAATTGCCCCTTAAATGCATAAAATGAATTGGGTACTCTTAAGTTTATAAAAAAAATAAAAAATAAACAAATTGCAGCAACTGCAGTGATTACTCACCGTCATCCGGTTTCTTTACGAACTTTACTCCCAGCTCCTCAAAGCGTTTACAGGCAGCATAAACATCAGGGACAGCAATGCCCAAGTGACCTGCAGGTGAACATGAGATCCAAATGAAAATTCAAAACACTGACTGTCAGTTGGAGTGCTCAAGTATTCTCTTCCATTAAGAACAGCACAATACTTGGAACAAAAGCAGAAAACACTGGACAATCTCAGCAGGCCTGGCAGCATCTGTGAGAGAGAAGGAAGCTAACGTTTTGATCTGGGTGACTCTTTGACAAATACTTGAAACAATCTACTTTGTCCTCAAATTAATTCTCAGCCAAGGAGCAGTATCCTGTGCACATTTGAGTTAGAAACCAGGCGCAGTGGTTAGCCTCACGGCACCGAGGACCCGGGTTCGATCCCGGCTGCGGGTCACTGTCTGTGTGGCGTTTGCACATTCTCTCCTTATCTGCGTGGGTCTCACCCCCACAGCACAAAGTTGTGCAGGGTAGGTCAACTGGCCGTGCTAAACTGGAAAAAAAATAATTGGGTACTCTTAGTGGGCGGCACGGTAGCACAGTGGTTAGCACTGTTGCTTCACAGCGCCAGGGTCCAGGTTTGATTCCAGGCTTGGGTTATTGTCTGTGTGGAGTCTGCACATTCTCCCAGTGTCTCCGTGGGTTTCCTCCCACAAGTCCCAAAAGACTTGTTTGTTAGGTGAATTGGACATTCTGAATTCTCCCTCTGTGTACCTGAACAGGCGCCGGAATGTGGTGACTGGGGGCTTTTCACAGTAACGTCATTGCAGTGTGAATGTAAGGCTACTTGTGACAATAATAAAGATTATTATTATTCCAGATCCTAACTACTTGTGGTGTAAAAATGTTTTTCCTCATGTCGCTTTTGGGTTTTTGCAATTCATCTCATATTGGTGTCCTCAGGTTCTCAACCTTTCCACCATTGGGAACAGTTCCTCTCAACCCACGAGATTTTTAAAAAATAAATTGAGAGTATCCAATTCATTTTAAACAATTAAGGGGCAATTTAGCACGGCAAATCCACCTACCCTGCGCATCTTTGGGTTGTGGGGGTGAAACCCACGCAAACACAGGGAGAATGTGCAAACTCCTGTAGCCACCTAAAATGGCTGATTCCCGATTAATTTGGCCAAACCCCGATCTAAAATGGCGAACTAAAAAGGCTGATGGGAAAATCAGCCAACAGGACTCAAGCGGACAGCTGCAGACAGAGCAGTGTATTCGGCTCTGGGGAAGTCGGCCCAGACCGATACCTGCAACCATTAACAGCACATCAACCCAGCCATCCGCAGTTTAATCGGCCGTCCCCGGGAACAATTGCTACAAATTAGCAATTGAAAGTCGATCCAGACCTCTCGGCACCAGCAGTGGCTGAGACAAAGAAAGGTGAACGACCACCCCCTGATCAAGGAATCGCCCCATTATTGGAGCATATCGAACCCAGTGATTGGGACCAAGTCCAACCAGGGTCAAGGTCCGCCCCGAGAGGCGGGAAGCCCCTGGGAACTATAAAGATAGGGGCCAAGTTCAGATCGACCCTTCTTCTCCTACTCGCAACCTTAGAGACCCTTCGACGAAAGAACAAGTAAGTCTTACTCCAGCGATCGCTACCAGATAGGTGTTCCAGACTATCGACCCGTACCAGCTTTTTTGAATCCCGCAGGCCAGACCCAATTCGATAAACCATTCGTTTCCCTGACCTGGTGGGCCATCACCAAAGTTAAGTATTGGCCTTTAGTGGTAGGTAATAGTCTAGAAGTAGGATTATTGTATAAGTATTTATTGCTGTATATAATAAATGATCGTTGATTTAACATTTACTAAGCGGTGTGCTGTATTATTAATCATTACTTGAGCTTGAACCACGTGGCGGTATCAGAAAGATACCTGGCGACTCGTGAGCAAAGGTGACAGAATTAGAGCTAATAAAACCAAGGCTAATAAGAGCATCACTCCACACAGACAGTGACCCAGAGCTGGGATCGAACCTGGGACCTCGGCGCTGTGAGGCAACAGTGCTAACCACTGCGCCACCGTGCTGTCCCTAGGCCACAAGGTTTTGAGCATCTCCATCAAATTTCCTCTCAACCTTCGCTGCTCTCAGGAGGACAACCCCATTTCTCCAGCCTATATTTTAACTGAGGTTTCTTCTTTGGAACCATTGCCATAAAAGGTTTTCTGTACCCTCTCCAAAGCCTTCAGATTGTTCTTAAAGTGTGGTACTCAGAATTTTACACAATACTCCAGCTGTGGCTGAACCAGTGTTTAACAAAGGTTCGTAATAATTTCCTTGCTTTTGTACTCTTATGTCTCTATTTATAATTTACGCCTTTTCAACCACTTCAACAATTTGTGCATATGTACCCATGGTCTCTGTTTGCACCCCTTTAGAATTCCACCTTTTATTTTATACTGACTCTCCTTGTTCTTCTTCCCAAAATCTATCACTTAACTCTTAAATTTCATCTGTCATGTGTCTGCCCATTCCATCCGTCTGTTTAAAAGCAAATTACTGCAGATGCTGGAATCTGAAACGAAAGAGAAAATGCTGGAAAATCTCAGCAAGTCTGGCAGCATCTGTAGGGAGAGAGAGTGAACGTTTCGAGTCCGATGACTCTTTGTCAAAGCTAAGAGACAGAGGAAGTGGGAAATATTTATACTGTGGAGTGAGAATGAAGGATGAGTCATAGCCACAGTTATGGGTTTCCCTGGCTATGACGCATCTTTCATTCTCACTCCACAGTATAAATATTTCCCTCACCCCACAGGGTCACCCTCCCCAACCCGGTACCAGTCTCAGGTCAGGGTATATATCCTGTGAGGTTCCTCCCAATTAGGGAAGAGGCTCTCCCCCCCCCCGCCCCCCACAAATCACCTGGGACCTGGGGGGTTCGTACTCCAAGGTCCCTCCCCCCCAAAAAAAAAGTCTGGAGAAACGTCCATTGCTTCAGGTAGTGGTTCCCTCGAACGCTTGGGAAGCGGGCGGTGGTTCAGAAGCGGTAAGGTCGGTCCGGGAGGCGTGTAGCACACTGTCATTTTTGTGAAGAGCGCCGAGGTGGGAGTGGCTTGGCTGGCAAATGTGTTGCTGCAAACAGCACCAGTCTGTTGTCGTCAGGAGGGCTGGTGTCCATGTCGGAGCCATCGGCGTAGGATGGCCCACGGGTGCATCGGGTACCTCGGCTTCCCGATGTCTGACAGGATGCGATGGCGAGTGGTGCTCTGGCTCCGGCGGTGCATCGGGGGTTCTGCCTAGACCCTGGTCGGGGCACCCCGACTTAGCTCTAGCAGTTCTTGCATGCGTCGTCGAATGTGCTCAAGGTGGCGATTGGCTTCATTTCCTTGCATCTCGATCGGGCCCCTCACTCGGAAGACCACGCTAGGGATCCACGTGGTTCCGGGGCCAACATTTCCCACATAGACATTGTCGCCTGGCTTGAAAGTGCATCGGGGGGGGGGGGGCGCATGTGGCACAGTGGATAGCACTGGGACTGCGGCACTGAGGACCCAGGCTCGAATCCCGGCCCTGGGTCACTGTCCGTGTGGAGTTTGCACATTCTCCCCATGTCTGCATGGGTTTTACCCCCACTTGAAAGTGCATCGGGAGGCAGCATTTGGCGCAGTGGATAGCACTGGGACTGTGGCGCTGAGGACCCGGGTTCGAATCCCGGCCCAGGGACACTGTCCGTGTGGAGTTTGCACATTCTCCCCATGTCTGCGTGAGTTTTACCCCCACAACCCAAAGATGTGCAGGTTAGGTGGATTGGCCACGCTAAATTGCCCCTTAATTGGAAAAAATATATATAATTGGGTACTCTAAATTTATTTTAAAAAAGAAAGTGCATCGTGGCGAGCGTCGATGTGAGTCCGCCTTGGAGCGATCCTGCCGTTGGCGGATCCGTACGCTGACATTGGGGAATACGAGACAGAGGTCAATTCTGAGCCATCAACCCATAAGCAATTGTGTCAGTGCAACCCCGGCAGTGGCATGCGGTGTGGTACAGTAACTGAAGAGAAAGCGAGTCAGCCATGTCTCCCAAGGTCCAGCAGTCATCTTCTTCATGGCCCGCTTCTTCATGGACTGCCCGCTCAGCCAATCTGTTGGAGGCTGGATGGTACGGAGCAGTCCTCACGTGCCGGATTCCATTCGCAGTCATGAATGATGCAAAGTCTCGGCTGGTAAAAGCTGTCCCGTTTGTGGTCACCAGGACTTCGGATATTCAGTTTTTACATTTTTTTTCAATTAAGGGGCAATTTAGTGTGGCCAATCCATCTTACCTGCACATCTTTGGGTTGTGGGCGTTCAGACCCACGCAGACATGGGGAGAATGTGCAAACTCCACATGGACAGTGACCTAGGGCTGGGATTGAACCCAGGTCCAAGGTGCCAGGAGGCAGCAGTGCCAACCATTGTGCCGTGCCCCCCCCCTGGACATTGGGTATTCAGTGTATGCTAAAAATGTGTAGTAGCCTGTATATAGTTGTCCGTGTCATCACGTTTTGTACCTGATGGACCATGAGCCATTTGGAATGGGCATCTACCAGGATAAGGAACAGGCCGGCGAAGTCCACGTGGATGTGGAACCATGGTTTCCCCTGCCATTCCCATGGACACATCGAGGCCGCTCCTGGCAAGGGCCATAGTATTGGGCCACTCTCTCAATCTCTGAGTCCATCCCAGGCCACTAAACGTAGCTGCAAGCCAGCATCTTCAATTTGGCCACCCTGGGTGCCCTCTGTGGAGGTCCTTCAACAAGGATGTTAGACCCTGCTCGGGGACAATCACTTGCTTCCCCCACAAATGGACACAGTCTTCTAGGCACAGTTCTGGTTGCTTCATGGTGTAGGCCCTCAGATCATCTGGCAGTGCTCTATGCTGGGCCCTGTATTAAACCAACTGCCAGACCCGTTACAATTGTGGGTCTGTCTGGGTCCACGTCTTGGTACGAGCCGCCGTGACCGGCAACGTGTCCATGAAGTGGAGGGCACGCTTACCTTCGCAGCCTAAGTGGGCGCTGGTGGTTTCGTGGAGAGGGGCAGGTGGCTCAGTGCGTGTTATTTTTGTGAACGGGTGGTGCTCCAGGGTGTATTCGTAGGCAGTTTGTAGCAAAGCCTACCGTTAGACCCGGGCAGATGCGATGGCGGGATCAGCCTGTCCTCTTAAAATAATCTACTCATTACCCGTGTGATAGCCGGAGGTAAGGACTTCGTACCACACCAAGTAGGCAGGATTAACACTAGGTTTATTTACTCTACTGAATACCACAATTGCAGAGCTCCTCACCCACAGGGTCACTCTCCCCAACCTGCTCCCAGGTCATGATTTATATCCTGTGAGGTTCCTCCCAATTAGGGAAGAGGCTCCACCCCTGAATCACTTGGGGAGTTTGTACTCTAAGATGTATGAGGGGAACCGTATACAATATAGGGTTTGGCCCTTGAGGGACTCAACGCTGAGGCAGGGGGTGGCACAGTGGTTAGCACTGCTGCCTCACGGCACCGAGGTCCCCGGTTCTATCCCGGCTCTGGATCACTGTCCGTGTGGAGTTTGCACATTCCTCCCGTGTTTGCGTGGGTTTTACCCCCACAACCCAAAGATGTGCTGGTTGGGTGGATTGGCCATGCTAAATTGCCCCTTAATTGGAAAAAACGAATTGGGTACTCTAAATTTAAAAAAAACAGAGGAAGGGATATTGCATTTAAAAAATAAAAGATACACTGTCCTGTATTTTTGAAAGATTACTTCAGCTCCATGTCCTGGAATCTTAGTTTAATTTATTTGTTAAGCTGCTCACAGTCTGACAAATTGACAGTGGTGGCAAGCATATGTCAGAGCATCCTTTGCCGATAGGTGGAGTAGAAAGAAATCAAACAAGCTTGCCACTGCTGATTAGTGTCTAATCTTTAGTAAAATACAAAACTGGGCAGCATGGTGGCACAGTGGGTTAGCCCTGCTGCCTCACGGCGCCGAGGTCCCAGGTTCAATCCCGGCTCTGGGTCACTGTCAGTGTGGAGTTTGCACATTCTCCCCGTGTTTGCGCGGGTTTCGCCCCCACAACCCAAAGATATGCAGGGTAGGTGGATTAGCCACGCTAAATTGCCCCTTAATTGGAAATAAAATGAATTGGATACTCTAAAAAAACATTTTTTAAGTATAATAAAAAAGCACAGTTAGCACAGTTGCTTCACAAATCCAGGGTCCCAGGTTCCTTTCCAGGCTTGAGTCACTGTCTGTGGGAGTCTGCACGTTCTCCCAGTGTCTGCGTGGGTTTCCTCCGGGTGCTCCGGTTTCCTCCCACAGTCCAAAGATGTGCAGATTAGGTGGATTGACCATGATAAATTGCCCTTAGTGTCCAAAAAGGTTACTTTTTAAAAACAATTTAGAGTACCCAATTCATTTTTTTCCAATTAAGGGGCAATTTAGCGTGGCCAATCCACGTAGCCTGCACATCTTTGGGTTGTGGGGGCGAAACCCATGCAAACACAGGGAGAATGTGCAAACTCCACAGTGACCCAGAGCCGGGATCGAACCTGGGACCTCAGCGCCATGAGGCGATAGAGCTAACCCACTGCGCCACCGTGCTGCCCTTCCAAGAAGGTTACTTGGGGTTACTGGGTTATGGGGATTGGGTGGAGCTGTGGGCTTAATAAGGGTGCCCTTTCCAAGGGCAGGTGCAAACTCGATGGGCCGAATGGCCTCCTTCTGCACTGTAAATTTTATAAAAAACAGTGGCAGGTACCAGAGCCAACCATTCCTCTAACACACACAAAAGGAATCTGGAGCAAGGACCCTTGCAAGTTTCCTCACCCTCCCCTAAAAATATACACTCCTCACTGTTTTCCCATCTAGAATATTGAGACCAATTAACATAATGGTGGCCCAACAAAGAAATGTCACTTCATCAATGTGGGAATTGAAGCTGGGCCTTCTCTCTCTCTGTGCAGCACAGTTACATATTTGCCAAGTGATTTCTCACAAAAACTTCAAACAACTGAACCAAAATGAGGAGTCAAACTCACCAAATCCTCGAGGATCAGAGTTCCCATTATGATAGGCCTGGTTTTCATCATTCTCAGTTCCCCAGTTGCTGTAAGACACAAACAAGAACATTAAGAGTTCAAGATCACACGGTTCCTTTCTGTAAATATACATCACACCATCGCTTCATCAAATCACTTGTGGCCTAACCCTACTCAGTTGTGAAATCTTCACCAATTCCAGGTCCAGCCGTGCACCCACTCCTGGACTCCTCTAAGGCAGTAGTGTCCTCTGGACCCTATCCTCTGGAACTCCGTCCCGAAATCCCATCGCTTTGCTACTCCCCCCCGCTTTTAAAACACATCTCGAAACCAGACTTTCATTCCATAACAACTTGCATTTATATTGAGCCTTATAGAAAAATGCCTCAAGGCGTTTCAGAGGTTTAATTTTTAAAAAAAGTTGATGAGCCAATTATCTGGATTTTATAAAATGGTGACCAAATGCTTGGTTTGAGAGGTAGGTTTTTAAAAATATCCACAAGGAGAAATTTAGAAAAGGACTTTATCTCCCCATAATCTTAATTTTGTCTACTATCAGCTTGGATGCCCTCAGCAGACACTGAAGTGAATTACTGCAGCTGTTTTAGAACATAGAACATAGAACGATACAGCGCAGTACAGGCCCTTCGGCCCACGATGTTGCACCGAAACAAAAGCCATCTAACCAACACTATGCCATTATCATCCATATGTTTATCCAATAAACTTTTAAATGCCCTCAATGTTGGCGAGTTCACTACTGTAGCAGGTAGGGCATGCCACGGCCTCACTACTCTTTGCGTAAAGAACCTACCTCTGACCTCTGTCCTATATCTATTACCCCTCAGTTTAAAGCTATGTACCCACATGCCAGCCATTTCCATCCGCGGGAGAAGGCTCTCACTGTCCACCCTATCCAACCCCCTGATCATTTTGTATGCCTCTATTAAGTCTCCTCTTAACCTTCTTGTCTCCAACGAAAACAACCTCAAGTCCATCAGCCTTTCCTCATAAGATTTTCCCTCCATACCAGGCAACATCCTGGTAAATCTCCTCTGCACCTTCTCCAAAGCCTCCACGTCCTTCCTATAATGCGGTGATCAGAACTGTACGCAATACTCCAAATGCGGCCGTACCAGAGTTCTGTACAGCTGCAACATGACCTCCTGACTCCGGAACTCAATCCCTCTACCAATAAAGGCCAACACTCCATAGGCCTTCTTCACAACCCTATCAACCTGGGTGGCAACTTTCAGGGATCTATGTACATGGACACCTAGATCCCTCTGCTCATCCACACTTCCAAGAACTTTCCGATTAGCCAAATATTCCGCATTCCTGTTATTCCTTCCAAAGTGAATCACCTCACACTTCTCTACATTAAACTCCATTTGCTACCTCTCAGCCCAGCTCTGCAGCTTATCTATATCCCTCTGCAACCTGCTACATCCTTCCACACTATCGACAACACCACCGACATAAGTATCGTCTGCAAATTTACTCACCCACCCTTCTGCGCCTTCCTCTAGGTCATTGATAAAAATGACAAACAGCAACGGCCCCAGAACAGATCCTTGTGGTACTCCACTTGTAACTGAACTCCATTCTGAACATTTCCCATCAACCACCACCCTCTCGGTCTTCTTTCAGCTAGCCAATTTCTGATCCACATCTCTAAATCACCCTCAATCCCCAGCCTCCGTATTTTCTGCAATAGCCTACCGTGGGGAACCTTATCAAACGCTTTGCTGAAATCCATATACACCACATCAACTGCTCTACCCTCGTCTACCTGTTCAGTCACCTTCTCAAAGAACTCGATAAGGTTTGTGAGGCATGACCTACCCTTCACAAAGCCATGCTGACTATCCCTGATCATATTATTCCTATCTAGATGATTATAAATCTTGTCTCTTATAATCCCCTCCAAGACTTTACCCACTACAGACGTGAGGCTCATCGGTCTATAGTTGCTGGGGTTGTCTCTGCTCCCCTTTTTGAACAAAGGGACCACATTTGCTATCCTCCAGTCCTCTGGCACTATTCCTGTAGCCAATGATGACATAAAAATCAAAGCCAAAGGTCCAGCAATCTCTTCCCTGGCCTCCCAGAGAATCCTAGGATAAATCCCATCAGGACCCGGGAACTTATCTATTTTCAGCCTGTCCAGAATTGCCAACACCTCTTCCCTACGTACCTCAATGCCATCTATTCTATTAGCCTGGGTCTCAGCATTCTCCTCCACAACATTATCTTTTTCCTGAGTGAAAACTGACGAAAAATATTCATTTAGTATCTCGCCTATCTCTTCAGACTCCACACACAACTTCCCATCCCTGTCCTGGACTGGTCCTACTCTTTCCCTAGTCATTCGCTTATTCCTGACATACCTATAGAAAGCTTTTGGGTTTTCCTTGATCCTACCTGCCAAATACTTCTCATGTCCCCTCCTTGCTCGTCTTAGCTCTCTCTTTAGATCCTTCCTCGCTACCTTGGAACTATCCATCGCCCCAACTGAAACGTCACACCTCATCTTCACATAGGCCTCCTTCTTCCTCTTAACAAGAGATTCCACTTCTTTGGTAAACCACGGTTCCCTCGCTCGACGCCTTCCTCCCTGCCTGACCGGTACATACTTATCAAGAACACGCAGTAGCTGATCCTTGAACAAGCTCCACTTATCCAGTGTGCCCAACACTTGCAGCCTACTTCTCCACCTTATCCCCCCCAAGTCACGTCTAATGGCATCATAATTGCCCTTCTCCCAGCTATAACTCTTGCCCTGCGGTGTATACTTATCCCTTTCCATCATTAACGTAAATGTCACCGAATTGTGGTCACTGTCCCCAAAGTGCTCTCCTACCTCCAAATCCAACACCTGGCCTGGTTCATTACCCAAAACCAAATCCAACGTGGCCTCGCCTCTTGTCGGCCTGTCAACATATTGTGTCAGGAAACCCTCCTGCACACACTGTACAAAAAACGACCCATCTAATGTACTCGAACTATATCTTTTCCAGTCAATATTTGGAAAGTTAAAGTCTCCCATAATAACTACCCTGTTACTTTCGCTCTTATCCAGGATCATCCTCGCCATCCTTTCCTCTACATCCCTAGAACTATTTGGAGGCCTATAGAAGACTCCCAACAGTGTGACCTCTCCTTTCATGTTTCTAACCTCAGCCCATACTACCTCGGAAGATGAGTCCCCATCTAGCATCCTCTCCGCCACCGTAATACTGCTCTTGACTAGCAGCGCCACACCTCCCCCTCTTTTGCCTCCTTCTCTGAGCTTACTAAAACACCTAAACCCCGGAACCTGCAACATCCATTCCTGTCCCTGCTCTATCCATGTCTCCGAAATGGCCACAACATCGAAGTCCCAGGTACCAACCCATGCTGCCAGTTCCCCCACCTTATTTCGTATACTCCTGGCATTGAAGTAGACACACTTCAAACCACCTACCTGAACACTGGCCCCCTCCTGCGACGTCAAATCTGTGCTCCTGACCTCTATACTCTCATTCTCCCTTACCCTAAAACTACAATCCAGGTTCCCATGCCCCTGCTGCATTAGTTTAAACTCCCCCAAAGAGCACTAACAAATCTCCCCCCCAGGATATTTGTGCCCCTCAGGTTCAGATGTAGACCATCCTGTCTGTAGAGGTCCCACCTTCCCCAGAAAGAGCCCCAGTTATCCAGAAATCTGAATCCCTCCCGCCTGCACCATCCCTGCAGCCACGTGTTTAATTGCTCTCTCTCCCTATTCCTCATCTCACTATCACGTGGCACGGGCAACAACTCAGAGATAACAACTCTGTTTGTTCTCGTTCTGAGCTTCCATCCTAGCTCCCTGGAAGCCTGCCTGACATCCTTGTCCCCTTTCCTACCTATGTCATTAGTGCCAATGTGGACCACGACTTGGGGCTGCTCCCCCTCCCCCTAACAACCCGGAAAACACGATCCGAGACATCACGTACCCTTGCACCTGGGAGGCAACATACCAAACGTGAGTCTCTCACGCTCCCACAAAATCTCCTATCTGTGCCCCTGACTATCGAGTCCCCAATTACTAATGCTCTGCTCCTCTCCCCCCTTCCCTTCTGAGCAACAGGGACAGACTCCGTGCCAGAGGCCCGTACCCCATGGCTTACCCCTGGTAAGTCCCCCCCCCCACAAGTATCCAAAGCGGTATACTTGTTTCTCAGGGGAACGACCGCAGGGGATCCCTGCACTGACTGCTTTTTCCCAGTCCCTCTTACAGTTACCCATCTATCTCCAATCTTTGGTGTAACTAATTCCCTGAAGCCGCTATCTATGACCCCCTCTGCCTCCCGAATGATCCGAAGTTCTTCCAACTCCAGCTCCAGTTCCCTAACTCGGTCTTGGAGGAGCTGGAGATGGCAGCACTTCCTGCAGGTAAAATCAGCAGGGACACTAACGGCATCCCTCACAAACATCCTGCAGGAGGAACATTGCACTCCCTTCCCTGCCATCCCGCTAACTTTCTACCAAGATCTGGCTAACAACTAAATTAAACTTTTAAAAAAGTAATAATAATAATAAAATATGGTACTTACCTCACACCAATGGGTTTTATTATTAGGTTAGAGGAGGAGGGCGGGTGGGAGACACTACACGTGTAGTGTCTCGGGTTTCCTCTCCACCAGAATTTATTGGTGAGGGTCTTCCCAGAAGTCCGTGGGTCGAACTTCCTGTTCCCGCCTTAAACACTAAAATTTAAAAAATTTTGATGTTGGCTCTCCCACAAGTGTGAGGTTGGGAAATCCAAGGTACTGACTTTACAACAATAAAGGAGCCCACAACTTGAAGCATTAGGAATGGCAGCACAGGAACAGGCCATTAGATTAGTTTGGAAGCTACGGAGGGTGATCCCGAGAAGAGGGTGTGGGGAAGCAGAGCTAATCCAGAGTTTAAGGAGCAGATTGTGGGGGGATGAGCAGCAATTCCATATTGAGAAGCAGGAGGGGAGAAATCTGTTCCATTTGGAGAGTTCCTCTCAGATTGCAAGATAATCTCAGTTTTTACAGACAGCAGATTGTCAGACCATTTTTTCACATGCCAATATGACCAAAACGCAGTCAGAGTTTTGTTTTAATTTGGAATACCCAATTCTTGCCCCCCCCCCCCCCCCCAGTTAAGGGTCAATTTAGCGTGGCCAATCCACCTAGCCTGCACATCTTTGGGTTGTGGGGATGAGACCCACACAAACACAGGGAGAATGTGCAAACTCCACACGGACATGACCCAGGGCCGGGATCAAATCAGGGTCCACAGCACTGTGAGGCAGCACTGCTAACCACTGCGCCACCGTGCTGTCTTAGTCATAGTGTTTTACAGTACGGAAAGAGACTCTTTGGCCCATTGTGTCCACCCCAGCCATCAAGCACCTAATAACTCTAATCCCATTTTCCAGCACGTGGCCCATAGCCTATGCTATGATATTTCCCTTAAATGTTGTGAGGATATCTGCCTCCATCACTGTTTTAGTCAGAGTTCCAGATTCTCACCACCCTCTGGGTGAGACGATTTCTCCTCACATCCTGACAAACTTCCTGACTATTACCTTCAATCTGTGCCTCTCAGCTAAGGGAAAAAGTTTCTTCCTATCCACCCCATCTCTGCCCCTCAATTTTATACACCTCAGGTGCTCCATCAGCCTTCTCTGCTCCAAGGAAAACAATTCCAGCTTATCCAGTCTCTCTTGATAGCGGAAATGCTCCAGCCCAGGCAACATCCCGGTGAATCTCCTCCACAAACACTCTAGTGCAATCATTTCTTTCTCGGCAGTGGTTTAAACAGCGTTCTACACAGCTCCCTGCTCTTTCTTTCTATGCCTTGGGGCCGGGTTAGCTCAGTTGGTTGGACAGCAGCATCATGATGCAGAGCGAGGTCAACAGCGGGGGTTTAATTCCGTACCGGCTGAGATTATTCATGAAGGTTATTCAACCTTCTCAACCTTGCCCCTCGCCTGAGGTGTGGTACCCCTTCAGGTTAAATCACCACCAGTCAGCTCCCCGCCTCAAGGGAAAGCAGCCTATCGTCATCTGGGACTATTTTGACTTTATTTTACTCTATGCCTCGACTAATAAAGACAAGTATCACAGGGCAGCACGGCGGCGCAGTGGTTAGCACTGCTGCCTCACGGCACCGAGGTCCCAGGTTCGAACCCGGCTCTGGGTCACTGTCAGTGTGGAGTTTGCACATTCGCCCCGTGTTTGCGTGGGTTTCGCCCCCACAACCCAAAGATGTGCAGGGTAGGTGGATTGGCCACGCTAAATTGCCCCTTAATTGGAAAAATGAATTGGGCACTCTAAATTTATAAAAGATTTTTTTTTAATTTTTAGAAGGCAAGTATCACATACGCCTTCTCAGCTGTGGGACTTCTCAAAGTCTGAGCAAATAATGAGGAGGCTATTTCGTTAAGTCTCACATACAGTCAGGTCTCGGCTCGCTTCTCAGTGAATAACTCTCCTCAACTCCCAAAGACACAAAAGGGGCCATCAATTAATCCAGGGACACCTCAGTGTCTTAAAATGCATTCCATAACCACTAATAACATCCCATTCCTCAGCCACCGTATGAGGCGGAACAGAGAATTCACAACCTCATCATCATATTTGGTCCCAAGCTTCTGGCCATGCGGCTTCTTGCCAGCTACTTGGTAAATTGCCCCTTAATTTTAGAGTACCCAATTCATTTTTTCCAATTAAGGGGCAATTTAGCGTGGCCAATCCACCTAGCTTGCACATTTTTGAGTTGTGGGGGCGAAACCCACGTAAACACGTGGAGAATGTGGAACCTTCACATGGACAGTGACCCAGAGCTGGGATCGACCTGGGACCTTGGCGCCGTGAAAATTGCCCCTTCATTGGAAAAAAAAAAGAATTACGTACTCAAATGTAAAAAGGCAGTTATAAGTTATTAACTTGCTTTTGTACATTATTGTTTGCCATGTATTTTTTAAATTATTTTTGAAAATAAATTTAGAGTACCCAATTCATTTTATCCAATTAAGGGGCAATTTAACGTGGCCTATCCACCTACCCTGCACATCTTTGGGTTGTGGGGGTGAAAGCCACGGAGACACGGGGAGAATGTGCAAACTCCACATGGACAGTGACCCAGGGCCGGGATTCGAACCCGAGTCCTCGGCGCCGTGAGGAAACAGGGAGTGCACCACCGTGCTGCCCTACTGTTTGCCATGTATTACACATATTTGTAAAATGCAACAATCATGGAATGTCTTATTAAACCTTTTTATTAAGACACATATAAAAGGAGAAAGGAAGGAACAAGTACCTTTAGAGGCAGGGCATTCCAATTTATAATAACTGTGTTTACCCACACATGACACCTCTAGTCATTGACAGTGGAATGAAATTCCAATCTTCAGCACTCAGTGAAGGCAGAATAATCTCTCGAAGTTGAATTCAAATTCCCTATCTCCATACTATACTCACTGTGTCAGCTCGATAGTCCCGGTCCTCGAGAAGGTCCAGGCTGTGTGCTCATTCGTATCGGCTGGGATTTCCTTTTTGTCCTCAAAACCCAAAAAGTAGAGTGTGAATTTCATAGATGGGAAGTCGAATTTCTGCAGGAGTCTGTAAACAAATTGAAGGAGCAGAATAAGGATAGGAGTGTCTCAAAGGAGGAAAGCAAACTAGAGATACAGAGAGGTGTAGGGAGGGAATTCCAGAGCTTAGGGCCTGAAAGGAAGACCACCAACATGAAGCAATTATAATTTGGAATGCTCAAGATGCCAGAGTTAAAAGGATATCCGAGAGAGCAAATTATGTTACAGTTATTGGTTAGGCCACATTTGGAATACTGTGTCTAATTCTGGTCACCGCACTACCAGAAGGACGTGGAGGCTTTGGAGAGAATACAGAAAAGGCTTAGCAGGATGTTGCCTGGTATGGAGGGTATTAGCTATGAGGAGAGATTGAATAAACTGGGATGTTCTCCCTAGAGAGACGGAGGCTGAGGGGCGACCTGATAGAAGTTTGTAACATTATGAGGGGTATAGATAGGGTGAACAGTTGGAGGGCAGACATGACTATAACAAGAGGGCACAAGTTCAAGGTGAGGCGGGATAGGTTCAGTGGAGATGTGCGGGGGAATTTTTTTTTTTTTTTTTTTTTTTTACATCGAGGGTGGTGGTGGCCTGGAATGCACTACCAAGTGAGGTGGTTGAGGCAGATACGTTAGCGACCTTTAAGACTGATCTGGATAGGCACGGAACAGACGGGTAGAAGGATACAGGCGGTTGGTCTAGGTAGGACACGTGATTGCCGCAGACTTGGGAGGGCTGAAGGACCTGTTCCTGTGCTGTACTGTTCTTTGTTTCTTTACAGAGATAGGGAGAGGTTATCCAAGTTAGCAAGACAAAAAAACATAAGCCAAAATACTGGAAAGATACAACTGTCTTCAGATCTAACCTTTCACTGCAGAAATGGATGAATGAAAACTTGCAGCCCAAAAAGTAACCCGGCTTTCAGACGCTGACCAAAGAGGGTTTGTTAGCACCATCTTGTTTTCAGTCTGTGGACTGCTCCGTATTTTTTGCTTCTTTTATCTCTACAAACAATCATTCCCTACCTTTCTCTCTCTAATATTTTTATTTTTTAAAAAGCTCCTTACGTCATTCCAATGATTCTGGTGTAAAAATCCAGAGATTTTTTCGGATCTTTCACCCTCAACATTGTCTGTTGCATCACAAAATCCTGAAAGAGAGGGTCGGCTATGAACATTGGGAAATAAATGTGCTAGTTTTAAAAACTTTATTTTGAAAACATACAACATTTAGGGAAGAAAACAAATTACTTGCAAGTTATTTATTAATTGCACCTCTTCACCTGAAGAACAAACCTTCTGCCAATCAGTCATGGCTGGTCTGTACTTGTTTATTTTTACTCCATATCTCTAGAAATCCTTAACTAATAAAAATCTATTGATGTTATTCAGTATTCACAGCCTTTGAGGGAAAAGAGTTTCACATTTTCACAACATTTTGTGCGCCTAAATTTCCCTCCTAAATGCCCTGGGTCTGATTGTGCCCCTTTGGTCTAGAATTCCCCAGAGGAAATAGCTTCCCTGTATTAACCCCAAATCATTTGGTCTCTAAACTTGAGGAATACAACCTGTTTCTGCAACTTGTCCTCGTATTTAAACCTTTATGCTATGGTATCATTATCGTGAATATGTACTCTCTCCTAAGACCATTATATCCTTTGTAAGTGTACGGCCCAGAAATGAACACAGGAGTTCAAGTAGGGTCTGACCAAGGTTCTGTACAATGAAGAATGATGTGCTCATTTTATTTATTTATTTAAATTTAGTGTCATGTGAGGGTACCTTTAAGACATGGATGTTTAAGCAATGTACCTTTAAGAAAACAGTAGTGAACTGGATATCTGCCATGAAAGACTATCTCTGGATCATTTGGGTGATTTAAACTTATAATAGTGAAGCCTTTAACCTGATGTGATTCTGTTGAAAGGTGTTAAGTCTCTTGGAAGTTTGAAGGAACATTTTGAGTTATTTACTGTTGCAATATTTTCTGAGTTATCCTTGAAGTAAGGGGTGTTAAGAGATCCAATGTTTATTTAAGATGTTAAGTTGAGTTCATGGAATAAACAGTGTTTTGTGTTTAATAACCCACGTGTCCATAAATGTAATTCCACACCTAGGGAAAAAGCCGCCTGCTCAGAAAAGCAACAAATCCATTAAAGGGTGAGGTTGGTTGAACTCCCATGATACATTTTGGGGTTCTAAAAACACCTCGCTCATAACATTAGAGTGCCCAATTCATTTTTTTTTTGTGGGGGCGAAACCCACGCAAACACAGGAAGCAAACACAGGGCTCACCCACTGCACCACCGTGCTGCCCTGTGCTCATTTTATATTCTAACCTATACCCTAACTTCTTTAGATTCATGTACAGAGATAACCATATCGGAAGCAGAGATGCGCAGCGGAAGCGTGCTGGGCCCATAACCCAGAGATCGATGGATCAAAACCATTCTCTGCTAGTTATCTTGGGGCTGGTTTAGCACAGTGGGCTAAACAGCTGGCTTGTAATGCAGAACAAGGCAGCAGTGCAGGTTCGATCCCCGAACAGGCGCCAGAATGTGGCGACTAGGGGCTTTTCACAGTAACTTCATTGAAGCCTACTTGTGACTATAAGCGATTATTATTATATCTATTTGTTCCTCCAAATCTCCCACTTTCATTCCTACTTGTTGAATCTAATGTGGATTACTGTACATTGTCAAATGGAGTTCAATTAATTTGTCTATGTCATTTGGTAATTTACTGATCCGGTTTACACAATTAAAAAAAAAATTTAGAGTACCCAATTCATTTTTTTCCAATTAAGGGGCAATTTAGCGTGGCCAATCCACCTACCCTGCACATTTTTGTGTTTTGGGGGGCAAGACCCACGCAAACACGGGGAGAATGTGCAAACTCCACACGGACAGTGACCCAGAGCCGGGATCGAACCTGGGACCTTGGTGCCGTGATGCAGCAGTGCTAACCACTGCACCGCCGTACTGCCCCTGTGTCTACACAATTAACTGTGCGTCATAAATGTCATTTACAAGCTTGTGTACAACTCCTTCACCTAAATCATTGCTCCTTGTATATTGTAATTTTTCTAATATTAAGTAGTCATCGTTCACACGTGATCCTAGGGAATCAATGTCAGCACACTGTTGCACAGTCCAGCTTGATCTTGTTCTCATATGCACTTCTCAGCAGGCGGTTGTTGAACCTTCCCTAAACTCAATGGCACTGATCCCAACTGCAGCTTATCAGTCGTTTCCAGCTGACAGCAGAGCCAGGTTAGGTTACATGATGTTCCTGCTCAGAATGATTCAGTACCACACCAGATGAGCACTTAACCAGAGCTTCATATTGATTTACCTGATCCGGGACTGCCCCAACCCCCGCCATTTGTGTTCATCTACACGGTCGGTCGGTCCAGCTACCACTGTGGCGGCTCCACCTCCCCAATGGATCCGCTCAGGCCAGACTTTAACCCCAGTCGGCCCAACTCTGCAGCTCTTCTCCCAACCCCCTGCCTAACCTTGGTTTCTGCGGCTGGGTCGCAACAGGCACTGGAAACCTGTTCGTCGGTGAGTCCACTCTGCTCCTGAGACATTGTAGCTGAGAGAAGCTTCCTGAGCCCAGGCAGCAGCCCCTTGACACAGAGAGCCGGAACTACTGCCACCACCCTCCCAGACTCAAACCAATGACAACGCTGCAGCCAGCGAGAACGCCCTCCCCATACTCTGCACCAAATCAAACACAAGAGGAGTAGAAAGAGATAACCAATTAGAAAAGATGATGGGCACGATTGGTCCACAACTGGACCAATCATACACATTGCAGCTTGATACTGCCAGAGCATGTCTAGTTCGAGTCAGTCCTCGAGTAGGATGCAGCGCATTATGTAGTCTGTAAATGATTGAGAATGTAATAAACTCAACCTGAAATGAATTAAAATTAAAATTAAATGAAAATCGCTTATTGTCACAAGTAGACTTCAATGAAGTTACTGTGAAAAGCCCCTAGTCGCCACATTCCGGCGCCTGTTCGGGGAGGCTGGTACGGGATAACATATGATCTAATTTAATACAGAGTGCAGCGAACCTTTCATTTTTATTCTGTAAATTAAGACCTGCACTTTGCAATATATTATAATTATTTGTATGCTGTTCAGATATGTGCAATCTTTATTATTCATCCTTTATTTTTATTTCAATGATTGTCGTTCGCAATATTATGAATTATCATTACTTGTTCTATTTGTATCTTTTTTTTAAATTAGAGTACCCAATTCATTTTTTTCCAAATTAATGGGCAATTTAGCGTGGCCAATCCACCTAGTCTGCACATCTTTTGGGTTGTGGGGGGGCGAAACCCACGCAAACACAGGGAGAATGTGCAAACTCCACCTGGACAGTGACCCAGGGTCGGGATCAAACCTGGGACCTCGGAGCTGTGAGGCAGCAGTGCTAACCACTGCGACACTGTGCTGCCCATTAGCCAAACAATCCTAATCCCCAACCCAACCTATATACAGTCACAGAATCCCTACAATGCAGAAGTCACATTGGGTCTGACTGACTCTGAGAGCACTCCACCCAAGCCCACTTCCCTACTCTATGCCAATAACCCTTAACCTAACTTACACATCCCTGGACACTAAAGGGCAATTTAGCATGGCCAATCCACCTAACTTGCACATCTTTGGACTGTGGGAGGAAACCGGAGCACCCGGAAGAAACCCACGCAGATGCGGGAAGAACCACTGCGCCACTGTGCTGCTCTCTCCTTATACACACATGACTGTGGCAAAATTCGGTTCCAACTCCATCTACAAGTTTGCTGATGACATGACCGTAGTTGACCGGCTCTCAAACAACAATGAGTCAGAGTATAGGAGGGAAATAGGGACTTAGTGGTGCGTTGCAATGACAACAATCTCTCCCTCAATGTCAGCAAAACTGACTAGGTCGTCATTGACTTCAGAAGCGAAGTGTCGTACACACCCCTGTCTGCATCAATGGTGCCGAGGTGGAGATGGTTGACAAATTCCGAGGTGTAAACTTCACCAACAATCTGTCCTGGTCCACCCACATCGATGCTACAAACAAGAAAGCACAACAGCGCCTTTACTTCCTCAGGAAATTAAGGAAATTCAGCATGTCCACATTGACTCTTACCAATTGTTACAGATGCACCATAGAAAGCATCCTATCGGGCTGCATCACAGCCTGGTATGGCAACTGCTTGGCCCAAGACCGTAAAAAATACAGAGAGTCACGAACACAGCCCAGTCCATCACACGAACCCGCTTCCCATCCATTGACTCCATCTACACCTCCCGCTGCCTGGGGAAAGTGGGCTTCATAACCAAATACCCCTCCCACCTGGGTTATTCTCTTTTCCAACTTCTTCCATCGGGCAGGAGATACAAAAGTCTGAGAACACGCACTCACAGATTCAAAAACAGCTTCTACCCCGCTGTCACCAGATTGCTGAATGACCCTCTTGTGGACTGAACTGATCTCTTCACACATCTTCCCTACTGAGTACTGCTACACTCCATATGCTTCACCTGATGTCTGTTTATGTATTTACATTGTGTATATATCATATTTCCTATGTTTTTTCATGTATGGAATGATTTCGGCGCTGAGGACCTGGGTTCGAATCCCGGTTCTGGGTCACTGTCCGTGTGGAGTTTGCACATTCTCCCGTGTCTGCGTGGGTTTCACCCCCACAACCCAAAGATGTGCAGGGTAGGTGGATTGGCCACGCTAACTTGCCCCTTAATTGGCAAAAAAAATTGGGTACTCTAAAGTTGTAAAAGAAAATGTATGGAAGTATTTGTCTGGCTTGTACGCAGAACAATACTTTTCACTGTACCTCGGTATACGTGACAAGAAATAAATCAAATCAAATCAAGGCTTTCTTCACCAAAGTAGACAGATTAATCATGGTGTTTGTATGGGGGAGGGGGGAGAACCCCAGGATACGTGAGTGTGCTCCAAAGAAGGAGGAACATGGGGGGGCTTGGCCCTTCTCAACCTCCTATTCTACCATTAGGTGGCCAGAAAAGGTACAGGGTGGGTGATGCACGAGCAATTGCACAAAGACTACAGTTAGGTACAACTGTGGCTTTATTACAGTCAGATGCGAGGCCTCCTGCTGCAGCTGGCGAAATGGCAGGGCAATGGAGGTCATGCATATTTATACAGTTCTCCATGGGCAGAGCCAGCCGGCAGAAGCTACCGGCGAACCTGTAGTGCAGATCCTACCTTACATCTCCTATTACAGTGGTTCACCCCCTGTTAAAAATGAGTCCGGCGGGAGTGACGTGAAACTATATACAATTAGTGCAATTATGTACGGTGCTGGGGAAAGAAAAGTCTATGTTGACGGTCCGGAGTCCGTCAAAGGTTCAGCCGGTCCGGTGCTTTGGTGCATCAAAGAGCAAAGAACAAAGAAATGTACAGCACAGAAACAGGACCAACGGCCCTCCAAGCCCGTGCAGACCATGCTGCCCGACTAAACTACAATCTTCTACACTTCCTGGGTCCATATCCCTCTATTCCCATCCTATTCATGTATTTGTCAAGATGCCCCTTAAATGTCACTATCGTCCCTGCTTCCACCACCTCCTCCGGCAGCGAGTTCCAGGCACCCACTACCCTCTGTGTAAAAAACTTGCCTCGTACATCGACTCTAAACCTTGCCCTTCGCACCTTAAACCTATGTCCCCTAGTAATTGACCCCTCTACCCTGGAGAAAAGCCTCTGACTATCCATTCTGTCTATGCCCCTCATAATTTTGGAGACCTCTATCAGGTCGCCCCTCAACCTCCATCGTGAACAAACCAAGTTTATTCAACCGCTCCTCATAGCTAATGCCCTCCATACCAGGCAACATTCTGGTAAATCTCTTCTGCACCCTCTCTAAAGCCTCCACATCCTTCTGGTAGTGTGGCGACCAGAATTGAACACTATACTCCAAGTGTGGCCTAACTAAGGTTCTACACAGCTGCAACATGACTTGCCAATTCTTATACTCAATGCCCCGGCCAATGAAGGCAAGCATGCCGTATGCCTTCTTGACTACCTTCTCCACCTGTGTTGGCCCTTTCAGTGTCCTGTGGACCTGTACATCTAGATCTCTCTGACTGTCAATACTCTTGAGGGTTCTACCATTCACTGTATATTCCCTACCTGCATTAGACCTTCCAAAATGCATTACCTCACATTTGTCCGGATTAAACTCCATCTGCCATCTCTCAGCCCAAGTCTCCAAACAATCTAAATCCTGCTGTATCCTCTGACAGTCCTCATCGCTATCCGCAATTCCACTAACCTTTGTGTCGTCTGCAAACTTACTAATCAGACCAGTTACATTTTCCTCCAAATCATTTATATATACTACAAACAGCAAAGGTCCCAGCACTGATCCCTGCGGAACACCACTGGTCACAGCCCTCCAATTAGAAAAGCATCCTTCCATTGCTACTCTCTGCCTTCTATGACCTAGCCAGTTCTGTATCCACCTTGCCAGCTCACCCCGATCCCGTGTGACTTCACATTTTGTACTAGTCTACCATGAGGGACCTTGTCAAAGGCCTTACTGAAGTCCATATAGACAACATCCACTGCCCTACCTGCATCAATCATCTTTGTGACCTCCTCGAAAAACTCTATCAAGTTAGTGAGACACGACCTCCCCTTCACAAAACCATGCTGCCTCTCACTAATACGTCCATTTGCTTCCAAATGTGAGTAGATCCTGTCTCGAAGAATTCTCTCCAGTAATTTCCCTACCACTGAAGTAAGGCTCACCGGCCTGTAGTTCCCTGGATTATCCTTCCTACCCTTCTTAAACAGAGGAACAACATTGGCTATTCTCCAGTCCTCCGGGACATCACCTGAAGACAGTGAGGATCCAAAGATTTCTGTCAAGGCCTCAGCAATTTCCTCTCCAGCATCCTTCAGTATTCTGGGGTAGATCCCATCAGGCCCTGGGGACTTATCTACCTTAATATTTTTTAAGACGCCCAACACCTCGTCTTTTTGGATCTCAATGTGACCCAGGCTATCTACACACCCTTCTCCAGGCTCAACATCTACCAATTCCTTCTCTTTGGTGAATACTGATGCAAAGTATTCATTTAGTACCTCGCCCGTTTCCTCTGGCTCCACATATAGATTCCCTTGCCTATCCTTCAGTGGGCCAAACCTTTCCCTGGCTACCCTCTTGCTTTTTATGTACGTGTAAAAAGCCTTGGAATTTTCCTTAGCCCTATTTGCCAATTACTTTTCGTGACCCCTTCTAGCGCTCCTGACTCCTTGCTTAAGTTCCTTCCTACTTTCCTTATATTCCACATAGGCTTCGTCTGTTCCCAGCCTTTTAGCCCTGACAAATGCCTCCTTTTTCTTTTTGACGAGGCCTACAATATCTCTTGTTATCCAAGATTTCCGAAAATTGCCGTATTTATCCTTCTTCCTCACAGGAACATGCCGGTCCTGAATTCCTTTCAACTGACACTTGAAAGCCTCCCACATGTCAGATGTTGATTTGCCCTCAAACATCCGCCCCCAATCTAGGTTCTTCAGTTCCCGCCTAATATTGTTATAATTAGCCTTCCCCCAATTTAGCACATTCACCCTAGGACCACTCTTATCCTTGTCCACCAGCACTTTAAAACTTACTGAATTGTGGTCACTGTTCCCGAAATGCTCTCCTACTCAAACTTCTACCACCTGGCCGGGCTCTTTCCCCAATACCAGGTCCAGTACCGCCCCTTCCCTAGTTGGACTGTCTACATATTGTTTAAGAAGCCCTCCTGGATGCTCCTTACAAACTCTGCCCCGTCTAAGCCCCTGGCACTAAGTGAGTCCCAGTCAATATTGGGGAAGTTGAAGTCTCCCACCACCACAACCCTGTTCTTTTTACTCTTTTCAAAAATCTGTCTACCTATCTGCTCCTCTATCTCCCGCTGGCTGTTGGGAGGCCTGTAGTAAACCCCCAAAATTGTGACGTGACTGCACCCTTCTTATTCCTGATCTCTACCCATATAGCCTCACTGCCCTCGGAGGTGTCCTCCCGTAGTACAGCTGTGATACAGCTTCGTTGGGATCGGCGTAACGGTGGCGGTGGTGGAGGTGGCATTGATGGCGGTGGTGGCGGTGCTGATGCTGGCCAGTCATCGGGCAGCACGGTAGCATTGAGGATAGCACAATTGCTTCACAGCTCCAGGGTACCAGGATCGATTCTGGCTTGGGTCACTGTCTGTGCGGAGTCTGCACATCCTCCCCGTGTGTGCGTGGGTTTTCTCCGGGTGCTCCGGTTTCCTCCCACAGTCCAAAGATATGCAGGTTAGGTGGATTGGCCATGATAAATTGCCCTTAGTGTCCAAAATTGCCCTTAGTGTTGGGTGGGGTTGATGGGTTGTGGGGATAGGGTGGAGGTGTGGATCTTGGGTAGGGTGCTCTTTCCAAGAGCCGGTGCAGACTCGATGGGCCAAATGGCCTCCTTCTGCACTGTAAATTCTATGATAAATTCTATGAAAAACTCTGGGAGCGTGCAGAAGTCCTCTTCGTCCTCTTGTGCGGAAAAGGGGAGGGGGTGGGTGGTCTGGTGGGGTCAATATTGGCGGTGCGGTAGGAAGTGGGGGGGGGGGGCGGGGTCGCATTAATGGGGGGTGTGATGGGGTGGAACCTGACGGTGCCAGGTCCTGAGTGAGACAGTATCTTGGCGGACGTCGGGGAACTCAACGTAGGCATATTAAGGGTTGGCGTGGAGCAGGTGAACCCTGTCCACCAAGGGGTCCGCCTTGTGGAGTCCGACGTGCCTACGGAGAAGGACCGGTCCTGGAGCAGTGAGCCAAGTCGGGAGCGACACCCTGGATGTGGACTTCTTGGGGAAGATACAAACACGTCCATGGGGTGTGTTATTAGTGGCGGTGCACAATAGTGACCAGATGGTGTGCAGAGCGCCAGCTGGACGGCCCTCCAAACCGTCCCATTCTCCCATTCTACTTGCCCGTTTCCCCAGGGGTTGTAGCTGATCGTCCTGCTGGAGGCTATACCCCTGCTGAGCAGTAACTGACGCAGCTCATCGCTCATGAATGAGGATCCCCTGTCACTGTGGATGTTGGCGGAGAAACCGAACAGAGCGAAGATGGTGCTGAGGGCCTTGATAACGGTGGCAGACGTCATATCGGGGCATGGGATGGTGAAGGGGAATCTGGAGTACTCATCGACCACACTGAGAATATACGTGTTACGGTCGGTGGAGGGCAGGGGCCCTTTGAAATCCACCCTGAGGCGTTCAAAGGGGCGGGAAGCCTTCACCAGGCGTGCACTGTCCGGCCAGTAGGGGTGCGGCTTGCACTCCGCACAGACCTGGCAGTCCCTGGTGACTGTCCTTACTTCCTCGACGGAGTAGGGCAGATTGCGAGATTTGACCAGATGGTACAATCGAGTGACCCCCGGGTGACAAAGGCTGTCGTGTAGGGCCTGGAGTTGGTCCACTTGTGCGCTGGCACATGTACCTCGGGAGAGGGCGTCTGGGGGCTCGTTGAGTTTACCGGGGCGATACAAGATTTCGTAATTATAGGTGGAGAGCTCGATTCTCCACCGCAAGATTTTTGATCTTGTCCCGCTGTGTGTTATTGAACATGAAGGCTACCGACCGTTGGTCCGTAAGGAGAGTGAATCTCTTACTGGCTAGGTAATGCCTCCAATGCCGCACAGCTTCAACGATAGCTTGAGCCTCCTTCTCGACGGATGAGTGTTGAATTTCAGAGGCATGAAGGGTGCGGGAAAAGAATGCCACGATTCTGCCTGCCTGGTTTAGAGTGGCGGCAAGGGCAACATCTGAAGCGTCGCTTTCTACTTGGAAAGGCAGTGACTCGTCCACTACGCGCATCCCGACCTTGGTGATGTCTGCTCTGAAGCATGTTGTGCGTCGGCCGCAAGGGGGAATTGGGTGGACTGAATAAGTGGGCGGGCCTTGTCCGCATAGTTTGGGACCCACTGAGCGTAGTAGGAAAAGAACCCCAGACAGCATTTGAGGGCCTTGGGGCAGTGGGGGAGGGGAAGTTCCATGAGGGGGCGCATGCGCTCGGTGTCGGGCCCGAGAAGTCCGTTTTGGACTATATAGCTGAGAATGGCTAACCGGGTTGTGCTGAACACACACTTCTCTTTGTTGTAGGTCAGATTGAGAAGAGTGGCAGTGCGGAGGAATTTATCGAGGTTGGCATCGTGGTCCTGTGGCCAGGTTGTGCAGGTGAAATTGGTCCAGCGTCATCGAAGCGAGCTGCGGGTAGCCATCGGACGCTTCGGGTTGTAGCCACCTGAGTTGGCCAAGTCCCGATTTAAAATGGCGAACAGCAAAGGCTGAAGGGAAATTCAGCCAACACAGGCAGAAACTGGCAGGTGCAAGTTACTGTGTATTAAACTCTGCAAAAGCCCAGACAGCATCGATACCAGCGACCATCGGCATAATAATGTGGCAGCCATCTACATACTAATGAGCAATCCCCGGGAACAATCGCAACATTTGAGATAAACAAAGCCAAGTCAGACTCCCCGGCGCCAGCAGGAGCCAACATAAAAGAGGTTAACGGACACCTCAAGACCGCCCATCGATCAGGGAACCGCTCCAGTATTGGAGAAATCGAACCAAGCGATTGGAACAAAGTCCAATCACCTAGAACCAGGTACAGGGTCCGCCCCGGAAGGCGGGAAGCCCCTGGGGACTATAAAGTTAAGCCCCCCAAGTTCAAATCGTTCTTCTTGACCGGGTCACTCATCAGCGCAAACCAACCCTTGACAGTGACCGGTTCAACTTCCGCCGATATCCAGTAAGTCTTAAGTCAACGCTCGCTACGAGATAGGCACTCCTAGCTACCAATCCGTACCAACTTCGAATCCCGCAGACTCAGAACCCGAGCGAAAGGCCATTTGTTCCCCTGACCTGGTGGGCCAGTCTGAAGCTAAGTATAGGCCTGTTAGTTGTAGAAGTAGCTTAGAAGTAGAATTTATGCATGACTAGCGATTTACTGTGTATAATAAATGTGCTTTGATTTGAATCTTACTAATCGGTGTATTGAGTTATTGATCATTACTTGAACTTGAACCTCATGGCGGTATCATAAAGATCCCTGGCGACTCGAGAGCAAAGGTTATAAAACAGAGCCAATTGAACCAACCAAAAGTTAGCAACAGGGTGGCAAGCTGTGCGGTTCCGATGTCGGGATGTCCAGAGACCCTGTGGGGGACAAGATGGCGGCACCCATGGTGCGCACATTTTGGTGTCGGGACAAGATGGCGGCGCCCATGGTGCGCACATTGCGGGGTCGGGACAAGATGGCGGCACCCATGGTGCGCAGATTGCGGGGTCGGGAGAAGATGGCGGCGCCCATTGGTCGCACATGGACCCGGGAGGAGAAGATGGCGGCTCCCATTGTGCGTCTGGCATGGGGGAGGGGGTGTTAGCGGGCGTGATCGCAGCGACTGCGTGGGCCTGGCACACAGCCGTGAAGTGCCCCTTTTTACTGCAGGCTTTACAAACGGCAGTGTGGGCCGGGCAGTGTTGGCTGGGGTGCTTCTGCTCACCGCAGAAGTAGCAGCGGGGACCCCCGGGGCAGACGTCATGTCGGGGCATGGGATGGCGAATGGGAAACAGGAGTACTCATCAATTACATTGAGAAAGTACACGTTGCGGTCAGTGGAGGGGAGGGGCCCTTTGAAGTCCATGCTGAGGCGCTCAAAGGGGCGGGAGGCCTTCACCAGATGCGCTCTGTCTGGCCGGTAGAAGTGTGGCTTGCACTCTGCGCAGACTTGGCAGTCATGATCCTGACCTCCTTGATGGAGTAGGGCAGGTTGCGGGCCTTGATAAAATGGAAGAATCAGGGGACCCCCGGGTGGCAGAGGTCATTGTGGAGAGCCTGGAGTCGGTCCACTTGTGCACTGGCACATGTACCGTGGGATAGGGCATCTGGGGTCTCATTGAGCTTCCCTGGGCGATACAAGATCTTGTAGTTATAGGTGGAGAGTTCGATCCTCCACCTCAAGATCTTGTCGTTCTTGATCTTGCCCCGCTGTGTATTGCTAAACATGAAGGCAACCGACCGTTAGTCAGTGAGGAGAGTGAATCTCCTGCCGGCCAGGTAATGCCACCAATGTCACACAGCTTCCACAATGGCTTGGGCCTGCATTTTGACAGAGGAGTGCCAGATTTCGAAGGCATGAAGGGTGCAGGAAAAGAAAGCCACGGGTCTGCTCGCCTTGTTGGGGGTGGCGGCCAGAGCATCACTCTCCACCTGAAAGGGGAGGGTCTCGTCGACCGCATGCATTGTGGAATTGGCGATGTCCGCCTTGATGTGGTTGAAGGCCCGGCGGGCCTCAGCCTTCAGGGAAAAAACTGTGGACTTGATGAGTGGGCGGGCCTTGTCTGCATAATTAGGGACCCACTGGGCGTAATATGCGAAGAACCCCAGGCATCGTTTCAGGGCCTTGGGGCAGTGGGGGAGGGGGTGTTCCAGGAGGGGGCGCATGCGTTTTGGGTCGGGCCCCAGGATTCCATTTTCCACAACGTAGCCAAGAATGAAAATGAAAATGAAAATCACTTATTGTCACAAGTAGGCTTCAAATGAAGTTACTGTGAAAAGCCCCTAGTCGCCACATTCAGGCGCCTATTCGGGGAGGCTGGTACGGGAATTGAACCGTGCTGCTGGCCTGCTTTGGTCTGCTTTCAAAGCCAGCGATTTAGCTCTGTGCTAAACAGCCCCTGTGGGCTGAGCGGGTGGTGCGGAAAACGCATTTCTCCTTATTGTAGGTGAGGTTAAGGAGATTGGCGGTGTGGAGGAATTTCTGGAGATTCGCATCATGGTCCTGCTGGTCGTGGCTGCAGATGGTGACGTAATCTAGGTACGGGAACGTGGCCCGCAGCCCGTATTGGTCAACCATTCGATCCATCTCTCGCTGGAAGACCGAGACCCCATCGGTGACGCCGAAGGGAACTCTAAGGAAGTAATAGAGGCGGCCATCTGCTTCGAATGCAGTGTATTGGCGGATGGGGAGCTGGTGGTAGGCGGACTTCAAGTCAACTGTGGAGAAGACTCGATACTGCGCAATCTGATTGACCATGTCAGATATGTGTGGGAGGGGGTACGCATCGAATTTTGTGAACCGGTTGATGGTCTGACTGAAAATGAAAAATGAAAATTGCTTATTATCACAAGTAGGCTTCAAATGAAGTTACTGTGAAAAGCCCCTAGTCACCACATTCTGGCGCCTGTTCGGGGAGGCTGGTACGGGACTGTAGTCATTGACCATCCGGTGTTTCTCCCCAGTCTTAACTACCACCACTTGAGCTCTCCAGGGGCTGTTACTGGCCTCAATGACCCCCTCCTGCAGAAGCCGTTGGACTTCCGACCTGATAAAGGGCCTGTCCTGTGCACTGTACCGTCTGCTCCTCGTGGGTTTGCAGTCTGGGATGAGGTTTGCAAAAAGTGAGGGCGGATCGACCTTAAGGGTCGTGAGGCCACAGACTGTGAGGGAGGGCAGGGGTCCACCGAATTTCAGAGTAAGGCTTTGGAGGTGGCACGGAAAATCGAGACCTTGTAACAGGGAAGCGCAGAGATGGGGGAGGACGTAGAGTCTGAAGTTACTGTACTCTACGCCCTGTACGGAGAGGGTCGCGACGCAGTACACCCGGATTTGCACGGAATGGGATCCGGAGGCCAGGGAAATTTTCTGAGTGACGGGGAGTGCCGGGACGGAGCAGTGCCTTACCATAGCAGGGTGGATGAAACTCTCTGTTCTCCCGGAGTCAAAGAGGCAGGTCGTCCCATGCCCGTTGATCCTTACAGTCGTCGTAGCGGTCGCGAGGTTGTGGGGCCGAGACTGATCGAGGGTGATGGAGGTGAGCTGCGGAAGGTGTTGGGAGTTGTTGGGCTGATAGGCGGTGGCAGAGGTATCGGCGGCCGGCGAACGGCTGTGCGAGCAGGGGTCCGGAGGCGCGGTCCAAGATGGCGCCGAAAATGGCACATGGCAGCCGACGTCCAAGTTGGCAGCGCCTACAGGCCGCACATGGTGGGGGGCAGCAAATATGGCGGCGCCCCGGAATGCACGTGGGTGGTGTAGCGATGCTGGGCCTGAAAACGGCAGCGACCGATCGGGCCTGGCAAACGGAGATGAAGTGGCCCTTCTTGCCACACCCGATGCAGGTCGCGCTCCGCGCTTGGGCAGCGCTGCCTGGGATGCTTGCTCTGGCCATAAAAATATCATTTGGGCCCTCCGGAGTTGGCTGGCAGCTGCGCGGTGCAGGCTTGTGGTGTACTCGGGTCGGAAGATGGTGGGGCCCACGATGCCCACGAGTGTGCTGCGCGGTCGGAGGTGTAGGACTCCAGAGTGCGGGAGGCCACTTCTAGGGAGTTAGTGAGCTGCACAGTCTCTGTCAGGTTGAGCGTACCCCCTTCCAATAATCGCTTGCCGACGTAATTGGACTTAATGCCCGTGACATAGGCGTCTCTGATCAGCAGTTCTGTGTGTTGGACTGCCGACACCGCCTGGCAATTACAGTTCCTACCAAGTATCTGCAGAGAACGCAAGAAATCGTCTTGAGACTCCCCCGGGAGTTGCCGTCCCGTGGCCAGGAGGTACCTGGCGAACACGTGATTCACAGTCCTGATGTACTGTCCTTTTTGTAGCGCCATCGCTTCCGTGTAGGTGGGTGCATCCCGAATGAGGGGGAAAACTTGTGGGCTCACCCGTGAGTTGAGAATCTGGAGCTTCTGCGGGTCTGTGAGAGCTTCTGTGGATGCTCCGAGGTATCCTTCAAAGCAGGCTAGCCAGTGCTCGAAGGTGGCTATGGCATTGGCTGCGTGAGGGTTCAGCTCCAGGCGATCAGGCTCGATTAAGACGTTCATCTGTAAAATTCTAGTGCAATAAATTGATGTACCATCAATGACCACGAGACGAAAATGGTGAAACTATTGTGGCTTTAATGCACGAGATGTTCAGCGTCCTGCAGCTGGAACCAGAATGGAAGCAGCGCAGGAGAGCATACACTTTTCATAGAATTTACAGTGCAGAAGGAGGCCATTCGGCCCATCGAGTCTGCACCAGCTCTTGGAAAGAGCACCCTACCCAAGGTCCACACCTCCACCCTAGCCCCATAACCCCACCCAACACTAAGGGCAATTTTGGACATCACCTACTGGGAGGAACCAGCAGGCTGGGATTTACTGTGTGATGCACTATCAATTACGACGAGACGAGAGTAGAATGTAGTTGAGGCTTTGTTACACAGAGATTATCATCGATTATCATAGAACACGAAGGGCAATTTTAGACACGAAGGGCAATTTATCATGGCCAATCCACCTAACCTGCACATCTTTGGACTGTGGGAGGAAACCGGAGCACCCGGAGGAAACCCACGCACACACGGGGAGGATGTGCAGACTCCGCACAGACAGTGACCCAAGCCGGAATTGAACCTGGGACCCTGGAGCTGTGAAGCAATTGTGCTATCCACAATGCTGGCCTCCTACAGCTGCTTACGATATGGCTGCTGTTCGGAGAGCACACACATTTATACTCAGCCTCCGGGGCGGAGCCAGCAGGCAGGGATCTACCCCCGTACCTGTAGTCATAGTAATGCCTTACCGTAATACCCATATATACAATATAATACAACAGTGGTGACTATCACACTGTGTTAATTGTAGTACGGTGGCAGTCCCATAATACACGTAGTGTGTGACCAGTGGAGTTTACCACACCCGGTCCTCAGTGCCGTAGGCAGCTACGCCATTGTACCATGTGCCGCCCTCACAATAGGTTCTTGAGTACTTGAAAATAGAAACAGCAGGATAATGACTGCGGCATGCGCTCTACATCATTTGGCACTGAAAAGCTAGCCCCAAAATTAGCTAACCTGGGGCAGCACGGTGGCGCAGTGGGTTAGCCCTGCTACCTCACAGCGCTGAGGACCCGGTTCGATCCTGGCCCTGGGTCACTGTCTATGTGGTGTTTGCACAATCTCCCTGTGTTTGCGTGGGTTTTACCCCCACAACCCAAAAGATGTGCAGGTTAGGTGGATTGGCCACACTAAATTGCCCCTTAATTGGGAAAAAAGGATTGGGTACTCTAAATTTAAAAAAAAACCAAAATGAGCTAACTAGAATCAAACCTGTGGAGCAGAGAACTAGTTACTCAGTTCAAAAGCAGGAATGCTGAAAGCATGTCATTTGTTCTGTATTTCCCCTCCCCCACCCTCTTTTGTTCCGTTCCATTTAAAGGCTTACTGGTTTTCAGTTCTCAAAGGGGATCTATACGTTAACTTGTCCTTTTCAGAAATGCTGACAGACCTTGCAGTGGTGGGGGAAGGGTAGGCAGAATATGTTCCATTGTTTGGAGACCACCCGTTGTGATCGAGATGCATATTCATGCCTCCTTGTCTATTTAGTGGAGAATGTTGAAGCACTGGTCTGTTCACCTCAGGGACCCGTGTTCACAAGAACGGCCACAAACACTGAACGGAGGAATTTTCTCCGGTGTGAGTGGAGGGGTTCCCTACAGTGCAGTTAAATAGCAGTAGATTAGCAGTGGTTTTTCTCCTACCAGTCCAAATGAATGAAGATGAAGGTGATCTCGCTCAGGGCTGTAAATGGAAAGGGTTTAAACCTGTCTCAATCCAGCTCACTACACTTTCTATTTATTTCTGGTGGCTTCGAGATCAGCAAAATGGCTCATTGACTGTACTGTGTTTGGGATGCCTTGTGATCATAAAAAGCACTGTGTAAACGCAAATCTTTCTGGTTAAAAATAAGAATACATCAGCCCAAATTCCCACTGGGAATCAAGGCAAATCTATCCTGTATTAAAGATCATTTATACAACCCAATGTAACAAGGCTTGGGAGAAAAAGAAAAACAAAATATCTGATTTGCTTTTTATTCAACAGAGGCTGTTTAGCACACAGGGCTAAATCGCTGGCTTTTAAGGCAGGCCAGCAGCACGGTTTAATTCCCGTAACAGCCTCCCCGAACAGGCGCTGGAATGTGGCGACTAGGGGCTTTTCACAGTAACTTCATCGAAGCCTGCTTGTGACAATAAGCGATTTTCATTTCATTTCATTTCAAACATAGCAAGAAGAGCAAACCATTGTGCCAATTTCAATAAGGCATTTTTCTGTTTTTGTGGAAGTTCTGTTTAAGTGTAATGTTAGCTTAGGGTGGCACGGTGGCAAAGTGGTTCGCACTGCTGCCACGCAATGCCAGGGACCCGGGTTCAATTCTGGCCTTGGGTGACTGTCCGTGTAGAGTTTGCATGTTCTCCCTGTGTCTGCGTGGATTTCCTCCGGCTACTCCGGTTTCCTCCCACAGTCCAAAGATGTGCGGGTTAATTAATTTTTAATAATTAATAATCTTTACTGTCACAAGTAGGCACACACTACAATGATGTTACTGTGAAAATCGCCTAGTCGTCACACTCCAGCGCCTGTTCTTTTTTTTAAATTTAGAGTGCCCAATTCATTTTTTCCAATTAAGGGGCAATTTAGCATGTTCAATCCACCTAACTTTCACATCTTTTTTGGGTTGTAGGGGCGAAACCCACGCAAACACAGGGAAAATGTGCAAACTCCACATGGACAGTGATCCAGAACCGGGATAGAACCTGGGACCTCGGCGCTGTGAGACAGCAGTGCTAACCACTGCACCACCCTCTCCAGCACCTGTTCAGGTACACTGAGGGAGAATTCAGAATGTCCAAATTACCTAACAGGCACGTCTTTTGGGACTTGTGGGAGGAAACCGGAGCACCCGGAGGAAACCCACGCCGACACAGGGAGAACATGCAGACTCCACACAGGCAATGACCCAAGCCAGGAATCGAACCTGGGACCCTGGCGCTGTGAAGCAACAGTACTAACCACTGTGCTACCATACCGTTAGGTAGATTGGCCATGCTAAATTGCCCATTTAGTGCAGGTCAGGTTATGAGGATGGGGTTGATGGGAGAGTGGACCTGGGTCGAGTGCTCTTTCAGAGGGTTAGTGCAGACTCGATGTACTGAATGGTCTCTTTCGGCACTGTAGAGATTCTATAATTTGATGTCAGTTGTGGCTCAGTTGGCAGTTTTTTTTTCAAAAAATATACTTTATTCATAAAATCTATCATAAACATTACAGAACATTTCGAATTGTCTTGACTGTACATTTCCATCAGAGTTACACATTCCCTTGACTTTCTTCCATTCAATTTTGATAATATTACACACATATCACTCTTTTCGTTATAATTCCTTCTTAAATATTTACATTGCCATGTTTCTTTTATTCATTGGAATGTTGGTGGCCCAGACCGAGGGGGGTTTACACTGTTACCCGCCCCTCGGTGTACATTTGCTGGTAAGACCTTACACAGTGGTCTTTCCCCATTGCGCCTTGGCGGCAGCTGCCCCAAGCTTGAGTGCGTCCCTCAGCACATAATCCTGGACCTTGGAATGTGCCAGTCTGCAACACTCGGTCGAGGACAATTCTTTGCACTGGAAGGTCAGCAAGTTTCGGGCAGACCAAAGAGCGTCTTTCACCGAGTTGATGACCTGCCAGCAGCAGTTGATGTTTGTCTCGGTGTGTGTCCCTGGAAACAGTCCGTAGAGCAGAGTCCTGTGTCATAGATCTGCTCGGGATGAACCTTGACAAGGACCACTGCATGTCTCTCCAGACCTTCTTTGCAAAGGCACATTCCACAAGGAGGTGGGTGACCGTCTCATTTCCCCCACAGCCACTCCGAGGGCAGCGTGCAACGGTGCAGAGCCTTCGGGTGTACATGAAGAATCTGACAGGGAGGGCCCTTCTCACCACCAGCCAAGCTAGGTCTTGGTGCTTGTTTGAAAGTTCTGGTGATGAAGTGTTCTGCCAGATGACTCTGACAGTCTGTTCAGTAAACCATCCAACGTCCTCCACGGTCTCCTTTTCCCTGAGGGCCTTGAGGATATTACGTGCTGACCACTGCTTCATTGCCTTGTGGTCAAAGGTGTTTTTATTCAAAAACTTTTCCATGAGTTACAGGTGGTACGGAACGGTCCAACTACTTGGAGCGTTCCGCGGCAATGAGGCCAGGCCCATCCTTCGTAACACCGGGGACAGGTAGAACCTCAGTATGTAGTGACACTTGGTGTTTGCATACTGGGGGTCCACGCACAGCTTGATGCAGCTGGACACAAAGGTGGCCAACAGGATGAGGGAGGCGTTGGGTACGTTCCTTCCTCCCTTCTCCAGAGGTTTGTACATGGTGTCTCTTCGGACACGGTCCATCTTGGATCTCCAGATAAATTTGAAGATGGCCCGGGTGACTGCTGTGGCGTAGGGTCGGGTTATGGGCCAGACCTGCGCCACGTACAGTAGCACCGAGAGTACCTCACACCTGATGACCAGGGTTTTGCCCGCAATGGAGAGGGAGGGTTGCTCCCGCCAGCCCAGTTTCTGTCTTACCTTGGCTATGCGCTCCTCCCAGTTTTTGGTGCACGCCCCAGCAGCTCCGAACCATATCCCCAGCACCTTCAGGTAATCTGACATGACAGTGATGGGGACAAAGGACCGGTCGGCCCAGTTCCCAAAGAACATAGCCTCGCTCTTGCCACGGTTTACCTTGGCTCCCGAGGCCAGTTCAAACTGGTCGCAGGTGGTCAAGAGCCTGCGTACAGACACAGGATCCGAGCAGAAGACGGCAACGTCGTCCATGTACAGGGAGGCCTTGACTTGCATGCCTCCACTGCCTGGGATCGTCACTCCTCTTATACCAGGATCCTTCCTGATGGACTCGGCAAAAGGTTCTATGCAGCACACAAAAAGGACAGAGGAGAGAGGGCAGCCCTGCCTGACTCCGGATTTGATCTGGAACTTTTCTGATTCCCACCCATTGATTGAGACTGCGCTATAGATGTTTGTGTAGAGCAGTTTGATCCAATTGCGAATTCCCTCCTCAAACCCCATTTTGGAGAGCACATCCATCATGTAGGTGTGCGATATTCTGTCAAAAGCCTTCTCCTGGTCAAGGCTGATGAGGCAGGTGTCCACCCTCCTGTCCTGCACGTAGGCGATCGTATCCCTGAGTAGCGCGAGGGTATCAGAGATCTTCCTGCCGGGTACAGCACAGGTCTGGTCAGGGTGGATCACCGACTCCAGAGCAGACTTGACTCGATTGGCGATGACCTTGGCTATAATTTTGTAATCCACATTCAACAGTGAAATGGGTCGCCAATTTCGAATTTCTTCCCTTTCCCCCTTCTGTTTGTAGATGAGGGTGATGATACCTTTCCTCATGGATTCTGGCATGCTGCCATCCAGAAGCATACTCTCGTACACTTCCAGCAGGTCTGGGCCCATCCAGTCCCACAGAGCCGAATACAACTCAACCAGTAAGCCGTCGCTTCCGGGAGTTTTACTCGTCTCAAAGTACTTGACGGCCTTTGTCAGCTCATCCAGAGTTAGCGGTTTGTCCAGGTTTCCCGGCTCGCTGTCGCCTAAGACCTCCGTGATGGTCGACAGGAAGGTCTGGGAAACAGTGCTGTCTGTTGGCTTCAGGTCATACAGTCCGGCATAAAAGGATTGGCTGATCCTCAGGATGTCAGACTGCAATGACTTTACAGAGCCATCTTCTTCCTTCAGGCTGCTGATCACAGAGGTCTCTCTGTGCACCTTTTGGAAGAAGAAGCGTGAGCACTTTTCATCCTGCTCCACGGAGCGGACTCTGGAACGGAAGATAACCTTGGAGGCCTCCGAGGTGTAGAGCGAGGCTTGCTGGCTCTTCACCTCTTGGAGATCCTCCTTTGACATCCACCCCCCTCCAGCTGGAGCAAATTCTGCATACTTTTCTGGAGCCTGGACATGACCCCTCGTCTCCCTCTCACCTTTTGAACGCCCTTGAGGATGAAAAACCTTTTGATATTCCCCTTGATTGCTTCCCACCAGAGATGTGGAGACTCAAAGAGGGGTTTCACGGTTCTCCAACCTTTGTAATCCCTCCTGAGTTCCTCAAGGTTCTCAGGGGTCAGCAGTTTTACATTCAGCTTCCATGTCCCCCTGCCTACCCCCTGGTTTTCCTGCAGGTGGCAGTCGGCCAGTAGGAGGCAGTGGTCAGAGAAGAACACTGGCTTTACATCGGTGGACCTGACCGTGAAAGCACGGGACACAAAGAAGAAGTCTATCCTGGAGCGGACGGACCCGTCTGGCCGTGACCATGTGTATCTACGCTGCACTCCGTCTGCAGGGTTGCTGCAGACGTCGAGCAGCTTGGCGTCTTTTACCGTTTCCATCAGGAGTCTGGACGTAGCGTCTAGTTTGCTGTCAGCTCTGCCGGATCGTCCTGCCGCATCGATGATGCAGTTGAAGTCACCACCCAGAATGACAGGCTTGGAGGTGGCCAATAGCAGTGGGAGTTGCTGAAGGACTGCCAGCCGCTCACTTTTTACGGCCGGGGCGTACACATTAATAAGTCTGAGAGGGGCGTTTTTGTATTTGACGTCTGCTACAAGGAGGCGCCCGCCCACCACCTCCTTAACGTCGGAGATGGTGAAGTTGCCTCCCCGCAGCAGAATACCCAGGCCGGAGGAGCGACAGTCGTTTCCTCCTGACCAGATGGATGGCCCGTGGGGCCACCAGCTCGACCAGCGCCTGTAGTTGCTGAGGTGCGGAATTCCGCACTCCTGCAGGAACAGTAGGTCAGCTTTTACATTTGCTAAATAGTTGAGTGTGGCTACACACTGCAAAGTATCTTTAATGCTTCGCACATTAATGGATGCAATTTTAAACACCATTTTAAAAAGGTAGATTTACCAGTCTCAGAGTCCAGAGTCTATACAGTTGGCTGTTCCAGCTGTTGGATGTTTCCCAGCATGCCAGAGGTGCTCGCAAACTGTTGCACAGTTGCAGGGCTGAGAAAGCTGTCCTGGTCCGCACTGGGCCCGTGAACTCGACGGGGATGCATTGGGGGGGGGGGGGGGGGGGGTGTAGTGTAGCCCTGGTGTCCGTCGTGGCAGTCAGTGGGTGTTGGGGTTGCAGGCCGGTCTTCGCCTGGGTTGTTGTTGCTTGTTAATTTCGGGAGTTGGTCTGTGACCTTGTTTTTAATGTCTGGCGTTTGGTGGCCGTTGGTCATATTGCTGTTCCCATGAGCCAGAGGTTGATGATCTTGGCGTGTTTTATTTTCTTCCCTGTCTGTCGGAGGCCCTGTAAAGGTGGCCGGCCTCCCCATACAGGTTGCAGCACTTGTCTTCCTTGCAGTCCTTTGTCATGTGTCCCTCCTGCCTGCAGTTTTTGCAGAAGGTGACATTGCAGTTGGCAGCAACATGCCCCGTTTTGCCACAGGTGCGGCATACTCGCGGCTGTCCCACGTAGTAGAGGTAGCCACGATTTCCTCCAATGGCGAAACTGGAGGGGGGATGCAGGATGGTTCCATCGCCGTCTGTTCTCAGAGTCACCTTGATCTGGTGCTCACTTGTCCAGATGCCAAAGGTGTCCTTCAGTTGCACGCTGTTACTTTTCAGCTCAACGTACCTGGCGTGGAACGTGAGTACATCAGACACGGGGACGTGGGGGTTGTACGTGTGCAGTGTAAGAACCCGGTTTTGCTGCGACGGTAGCATAAACCGAGGCTCCGCAGTTAGGATAGACAGGGGACTCTGGTTACCTTTTTCTTTGAACACGTTCAAGATTTTTGATGCAAGCTGCGACACTCTTGAAGGTGACGTCAAAATATTCATTGTTGGGGAAGTCTTGCAAGCAGAAGATATCTGTTGCTTGAAACCCGCAGCACTCGAGCAGCACCCGCTTCACAAAGAAATTGCTGTCCACGGGTGACTTCCCTTCCGACTTCTTCGCTGTGACTCTGACCGTCTTTCGCACTCCCCAGCCGGATGGTCGGGATGCAGCTGCAGCCATAGCTCATACGTTGAGTCTAAACTGTATCGGCGTTACGCCTAAACCAGAGGCTTAGACCAGCATGTAGATCCACCAATAGCAGCCAAGCTCTAAACGTTTCCTCTTCGACGACTTCAATCCCTCCGTGTTCTCCAATCCACGATCGACATCAAAATCCTCAGCTTCCCTTGATCAAATATACACTTGATCTTAGCCAAAAGGCACAGTTGTCTCTGAGTTAGAAGGTTACGGGTTCACTCCCGGACTTGAGCTCAAAATCAAGGCATTTTGTTGAGTGCTGCACTACTGTTGGAGGTGCACGATCAATTGCACAAAGACTAAAGTTGGGTACAACTGTGGCTTTATTACAGTCAGATGCGTGGCCTCCTGCTGCAGCTGGCGAAATGGCAGGGCAATGGAGGTCACGCATATTTATACAGTTCTCCGTGGGCGGAGCCAGCCGGCAGGAGCTACCGGTGAACCTATAGTGCAGGTCCTACCTTACATCTCCTATTACAGTGGATCACCACACTCACCCCCTGTTAAAATTGAGTCCGGCGGGGGTGACGTGAAACTATATACAATTAGTGGAATTATGTACAGTGGTAGGGAAGAAACGTCCATGTCCGTCAAAGTTTCAGCCGGTCCGGTGCTTTGGTGCTCTGTTGGGATCGGCGTAACGGTGGCGGTGGTGGAGGTGGCACCGATGGCGGTGGTGGCGGTGCTGATGCTGGCCAGTCATCGGGCAGCACGGTAGCATTGAGGATAGCACAATTGCTTCACAGCTCCAGGGTCTCAGGTTCGATTCCGGCTTGGATCACTGTCTGTGCGGAGTCTGCACATCCTCCTCATGTGTGCACGGGTTTTCTCCGGGTGCTCCGGTTTCCTCACACAGTCCAAAGATGTGCAGGTTAGGTGGATTGGCCATGATAAATTGCCCTTAGTGTCCAAAATTGCCCTTAGTGTTGGGTGGGGTTGCTTGGTTATGGGGATATGATGGAGGTGTGGACCTTGGGTAGGGTGCTCTTTCCAAGAGCCGGTGCAGACTCGATGGGCCGAATGGCCTCCTTCTGCACTGTAAATTCTATGATAAATTCTATGAAAAACTCCGGGAGCGTGCAGAAGTCCTCTTCGTCCTCTTGTGCAGAAAAGGGGAGGATGGGGGGGGTGGTCTGGTGGGGTCAATATTGGCGGCGCAGTGGGAGGTGATGGGGGTGTGTGTTGGGGTGGGACCTGATGGTGCCAGGTCCCTGAGTGAGACAGTATCTTGGCGGCCATCGAGGAAATCAACGTAGGCATATTAAGGGTTGTCGTGGAGCAGTTGAACCCTGTCCACCAAGGGGTCCGCCTTGTGGAGGCCGACGTGCCTACAGAGAAGGACCGGTCCTGGAGCAGCGAGCCAAGTCGGGAGCGACACCCTGGATGTGGACTTCTTGGGGAAGGTACAAACACGTCCATGGGGTGTGTTATTAGTGGCGGTGCACAATAGTGACCAGATGGAGTTCAGAGCTTCAGGGAGGTCCTCCTGCCAGCGAGAGGCTGGGAGGTTCCTGGACCGTAGGGCCAGCTGGACGGTCCTCCAAACCGTCCCATTCTCCCATTCTACTTGCCCATTTCCCCGGGGGTTGTAGCTGATCGTCCTGCTGGAGGCTGTACCCCTGCTGAGCAGGAACTGACGCAGCACATCGCGCATGAAAGAGGAGCCCCTGTCACTGTGGATGTTGGCGGGGAAACCGAACAGAACGAAGATGGTGCTGAGAGCCTTGATGACGGTGGCAGACGTCATATCGGGGCATGGGATGGCGAAGGGGAATCTGGAGTACTCATCGACCACACTGAGAATATACGTGTTACGGTCGGTGGAGGGCAGGGGCCCTTTGAAATCCACGCTGAGGCGTTCAAAGGGGCGGGAAGCCTTCACCAGGCGTGCACGGTCCGGCCAGTAGAAGTGCGGCTTGCACTCCGCACAGACCTGGCAGTCCCTGGTGACTGTCCTTACTTCCTCGACGGAGCTTTGACCAGATGGTACAATCGAGTGACCCCCGGGTGACAAAGGCTGTCGTGTAGGACCCGGAGTTGGTCCACTTGTGCGCTGGCACATGTACCTCGGGAGAGGGCGTCTGGGGGCTCGTTGAGTTTACCGGGGCGATACAAGATCTCGTAATTATAGGTGGAGAGCTCGATTCTCCACCGCAAGATTTTATCATTTTTGATCTTGCCCCGCTGTGTGTTATTGAACATGAAGGCTACCGACCGTTGGTCCGTAAGGAGAGTGAATCTCTTAACGGCCAGGTAATGCCTCCAATGCCGCACAGCTTCAACGATAGCTTGAGCCTCCTTCTCGACGGATGAGTGTCGAATTTCAGAGGCATGAAGGGTGCGGGAAAAGAATGCCACGATTCTGCCTGCCTGGTTTAGAGTGGCGGCAAGGGCGACATCTGAAGCGTCGCTTTCTACTTGGAAAGGCAGTGACTCGTCCACTGCACGCATCCCGGCCTTGGCGATGTCTGCTCTGATGCGGGCGAAAGCATGTTGTGCGTCGGCTGCAAGGGGGAATTGGGTGGACTGAATAAGTGGGCGGGCCTTGTCCGCATAGTTTGGGGAAGGGGTAGTTCCATGAGGGGGCGCATGCGCTCGGGGTCGGGCCCAAGAAGGCCATTTTGGACTACATAGCCGAGAATGGCTAACCGGGTCGTGCTGAACAGACACTTCTCTTTGTTGTAGGTCAGGTTGAGAAGAGTGGCAGTGCGGAGGAATTTATCGAGGTTGGCATCGTGGTCCTGCTGGTCATGGCCGCAGGTGGTGACATTATCTAAGTATGGAATGGTGGCCTGCAAACCGTACTGGTCGACCATTCAGTCCATCTCTCTTTGGAAGACCGAGACCCCATTTGTGACACCGAAAGGGACCCTAAGGAAGTGGTAGAGGCGACCGTCCGCCTCAAAGGCAGTGTATGGCCGGTCCGACTTCCGGATGGGGAGCTGGTGGTAGGCGGATTTCAGGTCAATTGTTGAGAAGACCCGGTACTGCGCAATCTGATTGACCATATTAGATATGCGTGGGAGGGGGTACGTGTTGAGCTGCATGTACCGATTGATGGTCTGGCTGTAGTCCACGAACATCCTGTGTTTCTCCCCAGTTTTAACCACTACCACTTGGGCTCTCCAGGGGCTGTTGCTGGCCTCGATAATACCCTCCTTAAGCAGCCGATGGACTTCGGACCTGATGAAGGTCTTGTCCTGGGTGCTGTACCGTCTGCTCCTAGTGGCAACGGGCTTGCACTCCTATTACAGTGGATCACCACACACTGCTACTAATGGGACCCCGCACAAACGTGTGTTTGCCTTCCCTAGGAAGTCCAGCCCCGGGGTCTCACTCCCAACCTGGCTGACAGTTCCTGAACCCGTCCTCCTCCTCCGGAAGCATGCGAGGAGTCATAAGTCGGATCCCCTTGTCGAAAAAGTCCACCTCCTCCATGCAAATCCACAATACGCCTACGTGGCACACCATGACGGGCGACAGGACACAGTCTCCCACCGGGACCTGGCACCCGCTGAGTCTCCACCCACAACCACCACCACCCCCGACCTAGTACCGTCCCCTCCCCCTCCGGTTGCCTCCCCTGCCCCTGCGCCGTTCACCCTCCCACCAGCGACCTTCACCGCAGCACCCACCCCAGCAGCATCCATCCCCTCACCGGATCCACTACTGGGTGAAGAAGGAGAGGACAACATGCTCCCGGAGTCACAGGTACCCACATTGGCGCCCACACCACAACCGGGACCGAGGCGATCGCGGCGGAGGGTCAAAGCCCCCGACAGACTCAATCTGTAACGTTGTTTTTTCACCCCCGCTGGACTTTTTTTAAACAGGGGGTGAATGTGGTAAACACCACTGCTCACACACTACGTGTATTACGGTACTGCCACTGTACTACAGTTAACATGGTAAATCCTAGCCTGCTGGCACCTCCCAGCAGGCGGTGTATAAAAGTGTATGCTCTCCTGCGCTGCTTCCATTCTGGTTCCAGCTGCAGGACGCTGAACATCTAGCGCAATAAAGCCTCAATAGTTTCACCATTTTTGTCTCGTGGTCATTGATGGTACATCACCGGGTTTGAATCCCGGCCCTGGGTCACTGTCCGTGTGGAGTTTGCACATTCGCCCCGTGTCTGCGTGGGTTTCACCCCCACAACCCAAAAAAAAAGATGTGCAGGTTAGGTGGATTGGCCATGCAAAATTGCTCCTTAATTTAAAAAAAACCGAACGTACTGTGTAATTTTCTAGCATTTATTTCAGATTTCCATCATTCCATCATTATAGTGTTTTTTCGTACTTATGTTAGGAAAACAAAGGTGGTTTAAGGGAATTCCAATTGTATTGGTAGTCACTGTCCGTGGGGAGTTTGCACATTCCCCCGGTATCTGCCTGGGTCTCACCCCCACAACCCAAAGATGTGCAGGATTGAATTGGCCACGCTAAATTACCCCTTAATTGGGAAAAAAAGAATAAGGTTTAGTTTTAAGTGTGTTTAATGTTGGGGACTTCGGATGCCGGCCATGGAGTGAATGAACACACATTCAGTTGCTCCCCCTTGAGGTGGATTTTCTCGGTCTTTCCACACCCGAATTGTGTGGTATTATGAGGGCAAAAGAAGCATGACTGTTCAGTGAATGTAATACTCCTCTGGTGGGACTGGTGTACGGCTCATCGGACGAGGAGTGCCAAGAGAAAGAGAGCAGTTGGACCAGGAAAGCTTTTGTGGTGCAATACAGGTGAAGATGGCGGAGGGCAAGGGGGCAGCACTGACTGCCCAGTGGTCGACGGAGCATCTGGTGGAGTTCTCCCCGTGAGCGTAGGTTTCCTACGGGTGCTCCTGTTTCCTCCCACAAGTCCCGAACGGCTCTATCACCAAAGTGAAAAGCAACGGGGAGAGCGGGCACCCCTGCCTCATCCCCCAATGCTGAGGGAGAATTCAGAATGTCCAAATTACCTGTTAGGACATTCTGAATTCTTCCTCAGCATTCCGGTACAGGCCCCGGAATGTGGCGACTCGGGATTTTCACAGTAACTTCATTGCAGTGTTAATGTAAGCCTCCTTGTGACAATAATAAAGATTATTATCATTATTTGTTGGAGGTGTTGGGTCAGTTTGGGTTTGGCCAGGGGTTCGTCGACTGGGTTCGGCTGCTGTTCAGGGCGCTGTTGGCGAGCGTTCGGATGACCAGGATGAGTTCAGGGTACTTTGGGCTACATTGGGGGATGAGGCAGGGGTGCCCGCTCTCCCCGTTGCTTTTCACTTTGGCGATAGAGCCGTTGGCAGCGCCACTTAGGGCGTCGAGGGGCTGGAAGGGGATTGAGCGCTGTGAGGCGGTGGCGGGGGGGGGGGGTTGAGCACTGTGAGGCGGTGGGGGGGGTTGAGCAATGTGAGGTGGTGGGGGGGGGGGGTTGAGCGCTGTGAGGTGGTGGGGGGGGGGTTGAGCGCTGTGAGGCGGTGGGGGGGGTGGAGCACAGTGAGGCGGTGGGGGGGGTTTAGCGCTGTGAGGCGGTGGGGGGGGGTTGCGCGCTGTGAGGCGGTGGGGGGGGTTGAGCGCTGTGAGGCGGTGGGGGGGTTGAGCGCTGTGAGGCGGTGGGGGGGTTGAGCGCTGTGAGGCGGTGGGGGGGGGTTGCGCGCTGTGAGGCGGTGGGGGGGGGGTTTCGCGCTGTGAGGCGGTGGGGGGGGGGTTGAGCGCTGTGAGGCGGTGGGGGGGGTTCAGCGCTGTGAGGCGGTGGTGAGGTTCAGCGCTGTGAGGCGGTGGGGGGGGGTTGAGCGCTGTGAGGCGGTGGGGGGGGTTGAGCGCTGTGAGGCGGTGGGGGGGGTTCAGCGCTGTGAGGCGGTGGGGGGGATGGAGCACAGTGAGGCGGTGGGGGGGGTTTAGCGCTGTGAGGCGGTGGGGGGGGGGTTGTGCGCTGTGAGGCGGTGGGGGGGGTTCAGAGCTGTGAGGCGGTGGGGGGGATGGAGCACAGTGAGGCGGTGGGGGGGGGTTTAGCGCTGTGAGGCGGTGGGGGGGGTTCAGAGCTGTGAGGCGGTGGGGGGGTGAGTGCTGTGAGGCGGTGGGGGGGGTTGAGCGCTGTGAGGCGGTGGGGGGGGTTGCGCGCTGTGAGGCGGTGGGGGGGTGAGTGCTGTGAGGCGGTGGGGGGGGTTGAGCGCTGTGAGGCGGTGGGGGGGGGGGTTGAGCGCTGTGAGGCGGTGGGGGGGGTTGAGCGCTGTGAGGCGGTGGGGGCGGCTGAGCGCTGTGAGGCGGTGGGGGGGGTTAAGCGCTGCGAGGCGGTGGGGGGGGTTGAGCGCTGTGAGGCGGTGGGGGCGGCTGAGCGCTGTGAGGCGGTGGGGGGGGGGTTGAGCGCTGTGAGGCGGTGGGGGGCGGCTGAGCGCTGTGAGGCGGTGGGGGGGGTTGAGCGCTGTGAGGCGGTGGGGGGGGGGTTGAGCGCTGTGAGGCGGTGGGGGGGGGTTGAGCGCTGTGAGGCGGTGGGGGCGGCTGAGCGCTGTGAGGCGGTTGGGGGGGGGGTTGAGCGCTGCGAGGCGGTGGGGGGGGTTGAGCGCTGTGAGGCGGTGGGGGGGGGTTGAGCGCTGTGAGGCGGTGGGGGGGGTTGAATGCTGTGAGGCGGTGGGGGCGGCTGAGCACTGTGAGGCGGTGGGGGGGGTGTTTAGCGCTGTGAGGCGGTGGGGGGGGTTTGAGCGCTGTGAGGCGGTGGGTGGGGGGGTCTAGCGCTGTGAGGTGGTGGGGGGGGTTCAGCGCTGTGAGGCGGTGGGGGGGGTTGAGCGCTGTGAGGCGGTGGGGGGGTTGAGCGCTGTGAGGCGGTGGGGGGGGGTTGAGCGCTGTGAGGCGGTGGGGGGGGTTCAGCGCTGTGAGGCGGTGGGGGGGGTTGAGCGCTGTGAGGCGGTGGGGGGGGTTGAGCGCTGTGAGGCGGTGGAGGGGGTTCAGCGCTGTGAGGCGGTGGGGGGGGGTTCAGCGCTGTGAGGCGGTGGGGGGGGGTTGAGCGCTGTGAGGCGGTGGGGGGGGTTGAGCGCTGTGAGGCGGTGGGGGGGGTTGAGCGCTGTGAGGCGGTGGGGGGGTTGAGCGCTGTGAGGCGGTGGGGGGGGTTCAGCGCTGTGAGGCGGTGTGGGGGGTTGAGCGCTGTGAGGCGGTGGTGGGGGTTCAGCGCTGTGAGGCGGTGGGGGGGGTTCAGCGCTGTGAGGCGGTGGGGGGGGGTTCAGCGCTGTGAGGCGGTGGTGGGGGTTCAGCGCTGTGAGGCGGTGGGGGGGGTTCAGCGCTGTGAGGCGGTGGTGGGGTTTAGCGCTGTGAGGCGGTGGGGGGGTTGAGCGCTGTGAGGCGGTGGGGGGGGTTGAGCGCTGTGAGGCGGTGGTGGGGGTTCAGCGCTGTGAGGCGGTGGCGGGGGTTGAGCGCTGTGAGGCGGTGGGGGGGTTCAGCGCTGTGAGGCGGTGGGGGGGGTTGAGCGCTGTGAGGTGGTGGGGGGGGTTCAGCGCTGTGAGGCGGTGGGGGGGTTTGAGCGCTGTGAGGCGGTGGGGGGGTTCAGCGCTGTGAGGCGGTGGTGGGGGTTGAGCGCTGTGAGGCGGCGGGGGGGGGTTCAGCGCTGTGAGGCGGTGGGGGGGGGTTGAGCGCTGTGAGGCGGTGGGGGGGTTGAGCGCTGTGAGGCGGTGGGGGGGTTGAGCGCTGTGAGGCGGTGGGGGGGGTTGAGCGCTGTGAGGCGGTGGGGGGGGTTCAGCGCTGTGAGGCGGTGGGGGGGGGTTGAGCGCTGTGAGGCGGTGGGGGGGTTGAGCGCTGTGAGGCGGTGGGGGGGGGGTTGAGCGCTGTGAGGCGGTGGGGGGTTTGAGCGCTGTGAGGCGGTGGGGGGGGTTGAGCGCTGTGAGGCGGTGGGGGGGGGTTGAGCGATGTGAGGCGGTGGAGGGGGGTTAAGCGCTGTGAGGCGGTGGGGGGGTTGAGGACTGTGAGGCGGTGGGGGGGTTCAGCGCTGTGAGGCGGTGGGGGAGTTCAGCGCTGTGAGGCGGTGGGGGGGGTTGAGCGCTGTGAGGCGGTGGGGGGGTTGAGCGCTGTGAGGCGGTGGGGGGGGTTGAGCGCTGTGAGGCGGTGGGGGGGGTTGAACGCTGTGAGGCGGTGGGGGGGGTTGAGCGCTGTGAGGCGGTGGGGGGGGTTGAGCGCTGTGAGGCGGTGGGGGGGTTGAGCGCTGTGAGGCGGTGGGGGGGTTGAGCGCTGTGAGGCGGTGGGGGGGGTTGAGCGCTGTGAGGCGGTGGGGGGGGCTGAGCGCTGTGAGGCGGTGGGGGGGTTCAGCGCTGTGAGGCGGTGGGGGGGGGTTGAGCGCTGTGAGGCGGTGGGGGGGTTCAGCGCTGTGAGGCGGTGGGGGGGGGTTGAGCGCTGTGAGGCGGTGGGGGGGGTTCAGCGCTGTGAGGCGGTGGGGGGGGTTGAGCGCTGTGAGGCGGTGGGGGGTTGAGCGCTGTGAGGCGGTGGGTGGGGGTTGAGCGCTGTGAGGCGGTGGAGGGGGGTTGAGCGCTGTGAGGCGGTGGGGGGGTTGAGCACTGTGAGGCGGTGGGGGGGGTTCAGCGCTGTGAGGCGGTGGGGGGGTTGAGCACTGTGAGGCGGTGGGGGGGTTCAGCGCTGTGAGGCGGTGGGGGGGGGGTTGAGCGCTGTGAGGCGGTGGGGGGGGTTGAGCGCTGTGAGGCGGTGGGGGGGGGTTGAGCGCTGTGAGGTGGTGGGGGGGTGAGCGCTGTGAGGCGGTGGGGGGGTTGAGCGCTGTGAGGCGGTGGGGGGGTTGAGCGCTGTGAGGCGGTGGGGGGGGTTGAGCGCTGTGAGGCGGTGGGGGGGGTTGAGCGCTGTGAGGCGGTGGGGGGGGTTCAGCGCTGTGAGGCGGTGGGGGGGGTTGAGCGCTGTGAGGCGGTGGGGGGGGTTGTGCGCTGTGAGGCGGTGGGGGGGGGTTCAGTGCTGTGAGGCAGTGGGGGGGTTCAGCGCTGTGAGGCGGTGGGGGGGGTTCAGCGCTGTGAGGCGGTGGGGGGGGTTGAGCGCTGTGAGGCGGTGGGGGGGGTTCAGTGTTGTGAGGCGGTTGGGGGGGTTCAGTGTTGTGAGGCGGTGGGGGGGGTTCAGCGCTGTGAGGCGGCGGGGGGGGTTGAGCGCTGTGAGGCGGTGGGGGGGGTTGTGCGCTGTGAGGCGGTGGGGGGGGTTGAGCGCTGTGAGGCGGTGGGGGGGGTTGAGCGCTGTGAGGCGGTGGGGGGGGGGTTGAGCGCTGTGAGGCGGTGGGGGGGGTTGAGCGCTGTGAGGCGGTGGGGGGGGTTGAGCGCTGTGAGGCGGTGGGGGGGGTTCAGCGCTGTGAGGCGGTGGGGTGGGTTCAGCGCCGTGAGGCGGTGGGGGGGGGTTGAGCGCTGTGAGGCGGCGGGGGGGGTTCAGTGTTGTGAGGCGGTTGGGGGGGTTCAGTGTTGTGAGGCGGTGGGGGGGAGTTGAGCGCTGTGAGGCGGTGGAGGGGGGTTCAGCGCTGTGAGGCGGGGGGGGGGTTGAGCGCTGTGAGGCGGTGGGGGGGGTTCAGTGCTGTGAGGCGGTTGGGGGGGTTCAGTGTTGTGAGGCGGTGGGGGGGGTTGAGCGCTGTGAGGCGGTGGAGGGGGGTTCAGCGCTGTGAGGCGGTGGGGGGGTTCAGCGCTGTGAGACGGTGGGGGGGGTTCAGCGCTGTGAGGCGGTGGGGGGGGGTTGAACACTGTGAGGCGGTGGGGGGGTTCAGCGCTGTGAGGCGGTGGGGGGGGGTTCAGCGCTGTGAGGCGGTGGGGGGGGTTGAGCGCTGTGAGGCGGTGGGGGGGGTTGAGCGCTGTGAGGTGGTGGGGGGCGTTCAGCGCTGTGAGGCGGTGGGGGGGGTCAGCGCTGTGAGGCGGTGGGGGGGGTCAGCGCTGTGAGGCGGTGGGGGGGGGTTCAGCGCTGAGAGGCGGTGGGTGGGTTGAGCGCTGTGAGGCGGTGGGGGGGGTTCAGCGCTGTGAGGCGGTGGGCGGGGGGTTGAGCGCTGAGAGGCGGTGGGGGGGTTGAGCGCTGTAAGGTGGTGGGGGGGTTGAGCGCTGTGAGGCGGTGGGGGGGGTTGAGCGCTGTGAGGCGGTGGGGGGGTTGAGCGCCGTGAGGCGGTGGAGGGGTTGAGCGCTGTGACGTGGTGGGGGGGTTCAGCGCTGTGAGGCGGTGGGGGGGGTTGAGCGCTGTGAGAGCGGTGGGGGGGGTTCAACGCTGTGAGGCGGTGGGGGGGGTTGAATGCTGTGAGGCGGTGGGGGGGGTTGAGCGCTGTGAGGCGGTGGGGGGGGTTGAATGCTGTGAGGCGGTGGGGGGGGGTTGAGCGCTGTGAGGCGGTGGGGGGGGGTTGAGCACTGTGAGGCGGTGGGGGGGTTGAGCGCTGTGAGGCGGTGTGGGGGGTTCAGCGCTGTGAGGCGGTGGGGGGGGTTCAGCGCTGTGAGGCGGTGGGGGGGTTGAGCGCTGTGAGGCGGTGGGGGGGGTTGAGCGCTGTGAGGCGGTGGGGGCGGTTGAGCGCTGTGAGGCGGTGGGGGGGGTTTGAGCACTGTGAGGCGGTGGGGGGGGTTGAGCGCTGTGAGGCGGTGGGGGGGGTTTGAGCACTGTGAGGCGGTGGGGGGGGGGTGGAGCACAGTGAGGCGGTGGGGGGGGGCGTTGAGCGCTGTGAGGCGGTGGGGGGGGGGTGGGGGGGTTGAGCACTGTGAGGCGGTGGGGGGGGTTGAGCGCTGTGAGGCAATGGGGGGGGTTGAGCGCTGTGAGGCGGTGGGGGGGTGGGGGGGTCTAGCACTGTGAGGCGGTGGGGGGGTTGAGCGCTGTGAGGCGGTGGGGGGGGCTGAGCGCTGTGAGGCGGTGGGGGGGATTGAGCGCTGTGAGGCGGTGGGGGGGTGGGGGGGTCTAGCACTGTGAGGCGGTGGGGGGGTGAGCGCTGTGAGGCGGTGGGGGGGGCTGAGCGCTGTGAGGCGGTGGGGGGGATTGAGCGCTGTGAGGCGGTGGGGGGGGTTGAGCGCTGTGAGGCGGTGGGGGGGGTTGAGCGCTGTGAGGCGGTGGGGGGGTTGAGCGCTGTGAGGCGGTGGGGGGGATTGAGCGCTGTGAGGCGGTGGGGGGGGTTGAGCGCTGTGAGGCGGTGGGGGGGTTGAGCGCTGTGAGGCGGTGGGGGGGGTTGAGCGCTGTGAGGCGGTGGGGGGGTTGAGCGCTGTGAGGCGGTGGGGGGGGGGTTGAGCGCTGTGAGGCGGTGGGGGGGGGGGTTCAGCGCTGTGAGGCGGTGGGGGGGGTTCAGCGCTGTGAGGCGGTGGGGGGGTTGAGCGCTGTGAGGCGGTGGGGGGGTTGAGCGCTGTGAGGCGGTGGGGGGGGGGTTGAGCGCTGTGAGGCGGTGGGGGGGTTGAGCGCTGTGAGGCGGTGGGGGGGATTGAGCGCTGTGAGGCGGTGGGGATGTGGGGGTTGAGCGCTGTGAGGCGGTGGGGGGGGTTGAGCGCTGTGAGGCGGTGGGGGGGGTTGAGCGCTGTGAGGCGGTGGGGATGTGGGGGTTGAGCGCTGTGAGGCGGTGGGGGTGGGGGTAGGTTGGGGGTGGGGGGGGAGGTGGGGGGTTGGGGGGGGCAGGGGTTGCTGAGCTGCAAGGTTTGTAGCTGGGCCCTGCTACCCAAATTGAATTTGGCACGGCTGTTGGATGGAAAGAAGGCGGATTTCAAGAGGAGGGATTTGTTCCCGCTGTCGCTGGCTGGTGCATGCAGGCGGTTAAAATAATGGTGCTGAGGGGCAGCACGTTGGCGCAGTGGGTTAGCCCTGCTGCCTCATGGTGCCAAGGTCCAGGGTTCGATCCCGGCTCTGGGTCACTGTCTGTGTGGAGTTTGCACATTCTCCCCGTGTCTGCGTGGGTTTCGCCCCCACAACCCAAAGATGTGCAGGTTAGGTGGATTGGCAACACTAAATTGCCCCTTAATTGGAAAAAATGAATTGGGTACTCTAAATTTTTAAAAAATGATGGTGCTGCCAAGGTTCTTTTTTTAAAACATTATTGTGCACCTGCCACCATCAGCTGATGAATCAGTACTCCTCCATGTTGAACACCACTTGGGAGGAAGCATGGAGGGTGGCAAAGGTGCAGAATATACTCTGGACTTCAATGTCCATCACCAAGAGTGGCTTGGTAGTACCACCACAGACCGAGCTGGTCAGGTTCTAAAGGACCTAGCTGCCAGGCTGGGGCTGCAGCAGGTAGTGAGGGAACCAACAAGATGGAAAAACATACTTAACCTCATCGTCACCAGTCTGACTGCTGCAGATGCATCTGGCTACAAGACCATAAGACACAGGAGCAGAATTAGGCCACTCGGCCCAACGAGTCTGCTCCGCCATTCAATCATGGCTGATATTTTCTCATCCCCTTTCTCCTGCCTTCTCCCCATAACCGCTTATCCCTTTATTAATCAAGAACCTATCTATCTCTGTCTTCAAGACACTCAGTGATTTGGCCTCTACAACCTTCTGCAGCAAAGAGTTCCACAGATTCACCACCCTCTGGTTGAAGAAATTCCTCCTCATCTCTGTTTTAAAGGATCGTCCCTTTAGTCTGAGATGATGTCCTCTGGTTCTAGTTTTTCCGACAAGTGGAAACTGTCGTGTTGGGTGTTCCGCTATACAAACGAACCAACACAGTTGTAGATGGTACAACTCTGTTTTATTACTCTTGATAACAACATCTGTTAACTCATGGCTGTGGTTCGTACTTTGCCCGTTAACCTGTGGACCCAGCCCTAACACTATCTTAGTGAGGCACTCAGCACATGGTGTATGTCTGAGTGGCACGCTGTGAGCTCTGTGCTCTGAGCTATCTCCTCCTGGAATGAGCGGGAACTGTGGTGTTCCCTATTTTATAGTGTGTGTGCTCTCACTGGTGATTGGCTGTGATGCTGATTGGTCCGTTGATCTGTCCATCAGTGTGTGTGTGTGATTGCACCATGATATGTTTATGTGAATATCATGACATTCCCCCTTTTTACAAGAATATGTGCCTATATGGTAATAAATATTAGTGAGTACTGAGTGCAGCTGAATATGTGTGTGCAATATCTACAACATGTACATGAGGCTAAACTATATACATAGGAAGGTGTCAGGTGCAACATAGCAACGAGGTTGTACCACAAACAAAACAAGTGCAATCATCAAATATCGAACGAGAACTCCTGAAACGACAAAAAGAGAAACACATTAACATTGTTGCACAACAATTCAGTGAGTCCAATGTGCAAACAGGCTCATAAGTCCAGCCTAGTAGGTGGGCGACGAATTCGAGTTGACCGCCTCAAGGGTGGGTCAGGATCCACCGGCTGAGGAATGGGCCTGGCCACTGGCAATAGAGGAATAGGCATGGTGGCAGGAAGCTCCACGAAGTCGACATCAGGGACAACAGGAGGACGTGGCACCTGTGCATGATCACGTAGCGAGCGCGGAAGCAGCCGAAGGGCCCGCCGATTACGCCGGTGAATGGAGCCATCAGGCATGCGAACCAGGAACGAGCAGGGAGCCACGCAGCGGAGAACTTCGGCAGTTGCCGATCAGCCACCCTCTGGTAGGTGGATGCGGACGTTGTCTGCAGGCGGCAGGGCAGGAAGCTCAGTTGCCCGAGTGTCATGTGCCACCTTCTGCTCAGCACGCTGCTGTCGCATCCTTTGCAGTACTGGAGCATGGTTGGGTTTAGGAACATGAATGGACGGTACAGTGGTCCTGAGGGCGCGACCCATCAACAGCTGGGCTGGTGAGAGGCCCGTGGACAGTGGGGCCGAGCGATAGGCCAGCAGGGCTAAACAGAAGTCAGATCCGGCATCAGCAGGCTTGCAGAGGAGCCGCTTCACGATATGGACGCCCTTTTCCGCCTTGCCATTTGACTGGGGATGCAGAGGGCTGGACGTCACGTGTGTGAAGCCATACGAAGCGGCAAAAGAAGACCATTCTTGGCTCGCAAAACAGGGCCCATTGTCCGACATGACGGTAAGCGGAATGCCATGGCGAGCGAAGGTTTCCTTACATGCTCTGATTACAGCTGATGATGTCAAGTCGTGCAGGCGGATGACCTCCGGATAATTTGAAAAATAATCAATTATGATGACGTAGTCCCTGCCGAGCGCATGAAAAAGGTCCACACCCACCTTCGCCCAGGGGGACGTTACCAACTCATGGGGCTGAAGCGTCTCAGGGGGTTGCGCCGGCTGAAACCTTTGGCAGGTGGGGCAGTTGAGCACCATGTTGGCGATGTCATCGCTGATGCCCGGCCAGTATACCGCCTCTCGGGCCCTCCGCCTGCACTTTTCAACCCCGAGATGGCCTTTGCATGCTGTGTGGGATCACAATCCGGACCAACTTTAGGAGGACACCGTCAATGACGGCCAAGTCGTCCCGGACATTGTAGAATTGTGGGCACTGTCCTTTGAGCCACCCTTCCATCATGTGGCGTATCACACGTTGTAGAAGGGGGTCAGCCGCAGTCTCACGGCGAATACGGGCCAGACTTGCATCAATAGCTGGCAGATTGGCTGATGTGAAGACCACATGCGCTTCGACCTGACAGACGAACCCCTCCGAGTCGGGCGATGTGCTCACTGCTCTGGACAGGGCATCCGCGATGATGAGGTCCTTTCCCGGGGTGTAGACCAGTTGGAAGTCGTACCTCCGGAGCTTGAGCAGAATGCTCTGGAGGCGAGATGTCATCTCATTAAGGTCCTTCTGTATGATGCCGACCAGGGGGCGATGGTCGGTCTCCACAGTGAACTGAGGGAGACCATACACATAGTTATGGAATTTATCTATGCCAGTTAACAAACCCAGGCACTCCTTCTCAATCTGCACATAGCGCTGTTCTGTGGGGGCCATGGCCCGTGAGGCACAGGCGACCGGGGCCCATGATGCAGTGTCGTCCCGTTGCAGGAGTACCGCCCCAATGCCGGACTGGCTGGCATCAGTCGAGATCTTTGTATCTCGAGCAGTGTCGAAGAACGCCAATACCAGGGCGGTGGTGAGCTTGATCTTGAGCTCCTCCGATTCCTTCTGGTGTGCGGGCAGCCACTGGAACTCCGTAGTTTTCTTCACCAGGTGGCGAAGAGCCGTTGTGTGGGAGGCTAGGTTGGGAATAAACTTCCCCAGGAAGTTGACCATCCCGAGAAAGCGTAGCACTGCCTTCTTGTCTGCCGGCTGCGACATGGCTGTCATAGCTGTCACTTTGTTTGCATCCGGACGCACCCCTGACCTGGATATGTGGTCCCCCAGAAACATTAGCTCAGTTTGGCCAAAAGAACACTTGGCTCGGTTAAGGCACAGGCCGTGTTCTCGTATCCGAGCAAAGACGCGCTGGAGACGACTGATGTGCTCCTGTGGTGTGGTGGACCAGATGATGACATCGTCAACATAGACGCGCACCCCTTCGATGCCCTCCACCATCTGTTCCATGATCCGATGAAACACCTCGGATGCCGAGATGATGCCAAACGGCATCCTATTGTAGCAGTATCTGCCAAAGGGAGTGTTGAAGGTGCACAACTTCCTGCTGGACTGATCCAGCTGAATCTGCCAAAAATCCTTTGAGGCATCAAGCTTGGTAAAAATTTTAGCCCGGGCCATCTCGCTCGTGATCTCTTCCCGTTTGGGTATGGGGTAGTGTTCCCTCATGATGTTATTGTTCAGGTCTTTCGGGTCGATGCAGATCCGGAGTTCGCCAGAGGGCTTTTTTACGCACACCATGGAGCTGACCCATGGCATGGACTCCGTGACCGGGAAAGCACTCCGTGGTCCTGGAGATCCTGCAGCTGCTGCTTGAGGCGGTCCTTGAGTGGTGCTGGGACTCTACGAGGTGCGTGAATGACCGGGGTGGCATCCGGTTTGATCCGTATTCTGTAAGTGTAGGGCAGTGTGCCCATGCCCTCGAAAGCCTCCTGGTTGTGGACGAAGAGCGAGTGGAGCTGTGCCCTAAAGTCTGCATCCGGGAAATTGGACGTGCCTTCTGGAGACAGAGTGTGTACCCGCTGAACGAGGTGGAGAACCTTGCACGCCTGTGCGCCTAGCAGGGAGTCCTTCGATGATCCAACTATCTGAAAGGACAGTGTGGCTGTGTATGCATTATGTGTAACCTCGAGCTGGCAGGATCCCATGGCCGGGATAACATTACCGTTGTAATCGACCAACTGACAGCGGGATGGCCGAATCGGTGATTTGACCTTCAAGGTGTAGAAGGCTGACCATGCAATGAGATTGGCGGAGGCACCAGTGTCTAAACGGAGTGTGATTGGTGATCGGTTGACCGTTAGGGTGGCACACCATTCATCACCCGGATTAACGCTGTGCACTGGCATCGGTTGGTGGGTCCTACTTCGGGACATCCGATTTCTGTCAATTACCGCAACGCGGAAGGCTTCCCGGTCGTCTGTATCACCGGTCTGTACGTTGTCAGGGTATGGCTCGGTGTATGGAGGCTGAATGGCTCGCACGTCCCTGCGAGGCTGGCGGAACTGGGGAGCGTTGGCAGGTTGAGCTGCTCGACAGCAGGCAGCGTAGTGGCCCATCTTGCCACAGCGGAGGCATTGTCGATTTTTTGCTGGACATTGCCGCTTTAAATGTGCGGATCCACAGTTGCCACACGTCGTGACGTCATGGCGTTCGTTGCGCCACCGCGCATGCGCAGTTCGGTCCTGCGTAGAGCGTGCCTGTGTATCACGTCCCTCTGCATCGACGTCTCTTTTGGCGCGTACAAGCGCGGGAGGCCGCGGAAAGAGCGCAAAATGGCCGCCCTCGTCCGGGCCGCGGGCCGGGAGGAACTCGATTGACTGGACCCGCTCGGCCTCGTAGGACTCCTGCCGTGCCGATTCGGCCACCTGGAATTGGGAGTACCGGCTGGTCGTGTTTTTGTGGAGGACGCAGGTTTCGATGGCGGTGGCTAGGGTGAGGCTCTTGATTTTGAGGAGCTGCTGGCGTAGGGTGCCCAAGGTGACCCCAAAAACTATCTGGTCCCGAATCATGGAATCGGAGGTGGCCTCATAGCCGCAGGACTGCGTGAGGATACGGAGGTATGTCAGAAAAGATTGAAAAGGCTCATCCTTACCCTGCAGGCGCTGCTGGAAGAGGTACCTCTCGAAGCTCTCATTCACCTCGACGCTGAAGTGTTGCTCAAGTTTTAGAAGGACCGTCTTGTACTTCGTCTTGTCCTCACCTTCCGCGAATACCAGGGAGTTGTAGATGTGGATGGCGTGTTGCCCTGCCGTGGAGAGGAGGAGGGCGATCTTCCTGGTGTCCGATGCCATTCTCCCTTTCTGTGGCCTCTAGGAAGAGCTGGAAGCGCTGTTTAAACAGCTTCCAGTTGACGCCGAGGTTTTCAGCGATTTGGAGCGGCTGCGGCGGGCTAATGGTGTCCATGGCGCAGGATGGCGGATCTCTGAAGATGTGCAGGTAGGTCTCACAGTTGCTGGGTTCCAAACCTGGTACTATGTCGTGTTGGGTGTTCCGCTATACAAACGAACCAACACGGTTGTAGATGGTACAACTCTGTTTTATTACTCTTGATAACAACATCTGTTAACTCATGGCTGTGGTTCGTACTTTGCCCGTTAACCTGTGGACCCAGCCCTAACACTATCTTAGAGATCACTCAGCACATGGTGTATGTCTGAGTGGCACGCTGTGAGCTCTGTGCTCTGAGCTATCTCCTCCTGGAATGAGCGGGAACTGTGGTGTTCCCTATTTTATAGTGCGTGTGCTCTCACTGGTGATTGGCTGTGATGTTGATTGGTCCGTTGATCTGTCCATCAGTGTGTGTGTGTGATTGCACCATGATATGTTTATGTGAATATCATGACAGAAACATCCTCTCCACGTCCACTCTATCCAGGCCTCGCAATATCCTGTAAGTTTCAATAAGATCCCCTCTCATCCTTCTAAACTCCAATGAGTACACACCCAGAGTCCTCAAACGTTCCTCATACGACAAGTTCTTCATTCCAGGGATCATTCTTGTGAACCTCCTCTGGACCCTTTCCAAGGCCAGCACATCCTTCCTTAGATACGGGGCCCAAAACTGCTCATATACTCCTAATGGGGTCTGACCAGAGCCTTATATAGCCTCAGAGGTACATCCCTGGTCTTGTATTCCAGCCCTCTTGACATCAATGCTAACATTGCATTTGCCTTCTGAACCTGCACATTAACCTTAAGACAATCGTGAACAAGGACTCCCAAGTCCCTTTATGCTTCTGATTTCCCAAGCATTTCCCCATTTAGAAAATAGTCTATGCCTAGATTCCTCCTTCCAAAGTGCATAACCTCACACTTTTCCACATTGTATTCCATTTGCCACTTCATTGCCCACTCTCCTAGCCTGTCCAAATCTTTCTGCAGCCCCCTTGCTTCCTCAATACTACCTGTCCCTCTACAGATCTTTGTATCATCTGCAAACTGAGCAAGCGCCTTCAGTACCTTCTTCAAGATCATTAATGAATATTGTGAAAAGTTGTGGTCCCAGCACAGACCCCTGAAGCACACCACTAGTCACCGGTTGCCATCTTGAAAAAGACCCCTTTTTCCCCACTCTCTGCCTTCTGCCAGTCAGCCAATCCTCTATCCATGCCAGGATCTTACCCTTAACACCTTAGGCATTTAACTTATTTAACAGTCTTCTATTCGGCACCTTGTCAAAGGCCTTCTGGAAATCTAAATAAATCACGTCCACTGGTTCTCCTTGTTGTTTTTTTATAAATAATTTTTATTGAAGTTTTCACAAAATATCAACAACAAAATGTAAAAGGAACCCAATACAAAACAAAATAAAACAACCCCGTGCCCCCCCACCCCCCATACATAAATAATAAATTACCACCCCGAATTAACACAAAGCAAACATAGGAAATATATACACCCCCTCAGTTCCCCCAGTATAGACAAACAAAAATAAAATAGAACCCCCCCCCCGCCCCGGGTTACTGCTGCTGCTGACGATTGTCTACCGCAAGAACGGTTGCCACCGCCTGAAAAACCCTTGTACCGATCCCCTTAAGGCAGATTTCACCCTCTCCAATTTAATGAACCCCGCCATATCATTGATCCAGGATTCCACGTTTGGGGGCCTCGCATCTTTCCACTGAAGAAGAATCCTTTGCCGGGCTACCAGGGACGCAAAGGCCAGAATACCGGCCTCTTTCGCCTCCTGCACTCCCGGCTCCCCTGCAACCCCAAATATTGCGAGCCCCCAGCCCGGTTTGACCCTGGATCCTACCACCCTCGACACCGTCCTTGCTACGCCCTTCCAAAACTCCTCCAGCACTGGGCATGCCCAGAACATACAGGTGTGATTTGCTGGGCTCCCTGAGCACCTAACACACCTGTCCTCACCCCCAAAAAACCGACTCATCCTTGTCCCGGTCATGTGTGCCTTGTGCAGCACCTTAAACTGTATGAGGCTGAGCCTCGCACACAAAGAGGAAGAGTTCACCCTCCTAAGGGCATCTGCCCACGTCCCCTCCTCGATCACCTCCCCAAACTCCTCCTCCCACTTACCTTTCAGCTCCTCCACCGAGACCTCCTCCTCCTGCATGACTTGGTATGTTGCCGAGATTGTCCCCTCTCCAACCCACACCCCCGAGAGCACCCTGTCCTGTACCGTGTGTGGCAGCAGCAGCGGGAATTCCACCACTTGCCGCCTGGCAAACGCCCTTACCTGTACATACCTGAAGGTGTTCCCCGGGGGAACCCATACTTCTCCTCCAGCTCACCCAGGCTCGTGAACTTCCCGTCCACAAACAGGTCCCCCAACCTTCTTATCCCTGCCCTATGCCAGCCCGAAAACCCTCCATCTATTCTCCCTGGGACAAACCAGTGGTTCCCCCGTATTGGGGTCCACACCGAGGCCCCCACTTCCCCCCTGTGCCACCTCCATTACACCCAGATTTTGAGGGTAGCCGCCACCACCGAGCTCGTGGTGTACCTCATTGGAGGGAGCGGCAGTGGCGCCGTTGCCAGCGCCTCCAGACTCGTACCCTCACAAGACGCTGTCTCCAGCCTATTCCATGCAGCCCCCTCCCCATCCATCACCCACTTGCGCACCATCGCCACATTGGCGGCCCAGTAGTACCCACAGAGGTTGGGCAGGGCCAGACCCGCCCCCCATCCCTACTCCGCTCCAGGAACACCCTTCTCACCCTCGGAGATCCTCGCGCCCACACAAACCCCGTTATGCTCCTGTTGACCCGCCTAAAGAAGGCCTTCGGGATAAGAATGGGGAGGCACTGGAACATGAACCAAAACCTTGGGAGCACCGTCATCTTGACTGACTGCACCCTACCCGCCAGGGACAGTGGCAACGCGTCCCACATCTTAAACTCCTCCTCCATTTGCTCCACCAGCCTCGTGAAATTAAGTCTATGCAGGGCCCCCCAGCTCCTGGCCACCTGGACCCCCAAATACCCGAAGCTCCTCTCCTCCCTTTTTAGTGGGAGCTCACCAATCCCCCTTTCCTGGTCCCCTGGGTGAACCACGAACAGCTCGCTCTTCCCCATGTTGAGCTTGTACCCTGAGAAATCCCCGAACTCCCTGAGGATCCTCATTACCTCCGGCATTCCCTCCACCGGGTCCGCCACATATAGCAGCAAGTCGTCCGCATAGAGCAACACCCTATGCTCCTCCCCACCCCGCACCAACCCCCTCCAGTTTCTCGACTCCCTCAGTGCCATAGCCAGGGGTTCAATTGCCAGTGCGAAGAGCAGGGGGGACAGGAGAGACCCCTGCCTCATCCCTCGATGCAACCGAAAATACTCAGACCTCCTCTTGTTCGTGGCCACACTCGCCATCGGGACCTCGTACAACAGCCTAACCCACGTGACGAATCCCTCCCCAAACCCGAACCTCTACAGCACCTCCCCCAAGTACACCCACGTCTACCCTATCGAAGACCTTCTCAGCGTCCATCGCCACCACTATCTCCGCCTCCCCCTCCCTCGCCGGTATCATAATGATGTTCAGGAGCCTCCGCACATTCGCGTTCAACTGCCTCCCCTTCACGAACCCCATCTGGTCTTCGTGGATAACCTACGGCACCCAATCCTCAATTCTCGTGGCTAAGACCTTCGCCAGCACCTTGGCATCTACATTTAACAACAAAATCAGCCTGTACGACCCACACTGCAGGGGATCCTTGTCCCGGGTTCAAAAGTCATGGGCAGCACGGTAGCACAAGTGATTAGCACTGTGGCTTCACAGCGCCAGGGTCCCAGGTTCGATTCCCCGCTGGGTCACTGTCTGTGCGGAGTTTGCACGTTCTCCCCGTGTCCGCGTGGGTTTCCTCCGGGTGCTCCGGTTTCCTCCCACAGTCCAAAGACGTGCAGGTTAGGTGGATTGGCCATGATAAATTACCCGTAGTGTCCATAAGGGTTGGGAGGGGTTATTGGGTTGCGGGGATAAGGTGGAAGTGAGGGATTAATGTGGGTCGGTGCAGACTCGATGGGCCGAATGGCCTCCTTCTGCACTGTATGTTCTATGTAATCTATGTAATCAGTGCCCGGGACATCGTCAGGGGCAAAGCCCCCCCTCCCTTGCCTCATTGAAGGTCCTAAGCAGCAACGGGCCCAACAGGTCCACATATTTTTTGTAGAATTCGACCAGGAAACCGTCCGGCCCCGGTGCCTTCCCCGCCTGCATGCTCCCTATCCCTTTGGCCAGCTCCTCCAGCCCAATCGGGGCCCCCAATCCCACCACCAGTCCCTCCTCCACCTTCGGGAACCTCAATTGGTCCAGAAAGCGGCCCACCCCTCCCTCCTCCAGTGGGGACTCGGACTGATACAGTTCCTCATAAAAGTCCCTGAAGATCCCATTGATACCAACCCCGCTCCGCACCACACTCCCTCCCCTATCCTTAACTCCCCCGATCTCCCTAGCTACGTCCCGCTTCCGAAGCTGATGCGCCAGCATCCGGCTTGCCTTTTCCCCATATTCATAAACTGCCCCCTGGGCCTTCCTCCACTGCGCCTCCGCCTTCCTGGTGGTCAACAGGTTGAATTCGGCCTGGAGGCTGCGCCTCTTCCTCAACAGTCCCTCCTCCGGCACCTCCGCGTCCTTCTGTCTACCCTCACCATCTCCCCCACCAGCCTCTCCCTCTGCTCTCTCCTCTCCTTGTGGGCCCTAATGGAGATCAGCTCTCCCCTAACCACCGCCTTCAGCGCCTCCCAGACCTCTCCGTTGGACCTCTTGGACCTCTCCGTTATCGTTGGCCTCCAGGTATCTCTCTATGCTTCCTCGGACCTGCTCGCTCACCTCCTCGTCCGCCAACAGCCCCACCTCCAAGCGCCACAACGGGCGCTGGTCCCTCTCCTCCCCCAGCTCTAGGTCTACCCAATGCGGGGCATGATCCGAAATGGCTATCGCCGAGTACTCGTGGGAGGCTTTCAAGTGTCAGTTGAAAGGAATACAGGACCGGCATGTTCCTGTGAGGAAGAAAGATAAATACGGCAATTTTCGGGAACCTTGGATGACGAGTGATATTGTAGGCCTCGTCAAAAAGAAAAAGGAGGCATTTGTCAGGGCTAAGAGGCTGGGAACAGACGAAGCCTGTGTGGCATATAAGGAAAGTAGGAAGGAACTTAAGCAAGGAGTCAGGAGGGCTAGAAGGGGTCACGAAAAGTCATTAGCAAATAGGGTTAAGGAAAATCCCAAGGCTTTTTACACGTACATAAAAAGCAAGAGGGTAGCCAGGGAAAGGGTTGGCCCACTGAAGGATAGGCAAGGGAATCTATGTGTGGAGCCAGAGGAAATGGGCGAGGTACTAAATGAATACTTTGCATCAGTATTCACCAAAGAGAAGGAATTGGTAGATGTTGAGTCTGGAGAAGGGGGTGTAGATAGCCTGGGTCACATTGTGATCCAAAAAGACGAGGTGTTGGGTGTCTTAAAAAATATTAAGGTAGATAAGTCCCCAGGGCCTGATGGGATCTACCCCAGAATACTGAAGGAGGCTGGAGAGGAAATTGCTGAGGCCTTGACAGAAATCTTTGGATCCTCGCTGTCTTCAGGGGATGTCCCGGAGGACTGGAGAATAGCCAATGTTGTTCCTCTGTTTAAGAAGGGTAGCAAGGATAATCCCGGGAACTACAGGCCGGTGAGCCTTACTTCAGTGGTAGGGAAATTACTGGAGAGAATTCTTAGAGACAGGATCTACTCCCATTTGGAAGCAAATGGACGTATTAGTGAGAGGCAGCACGGTTTTGTGAAGGGGAGGTCGTGTCTCACTAACTTGATAGAGTTTTTCGAGGAGGTCACTAAGATGATTGATGCAGGTAGGGCAGTAGATGTTGTCTATATGGACTTCAGTAAGGCCTTTGACAAGGTCCCTCATGGTAGACTAGTACAAAAGGTGAAGTCACACGGGATCAGGGGTGAACTGGCAAGGTGGATACAGAACTGGCTAGGCCATAGAAGGCAGAGGGTAGCAATGGAGGGATGCTTTTCTAATTGGAGGGCTGTGACCAGTGGTGTTCCACAGGGATCAGTGCTGGGACCTTTGCTCTTTGTAGTATATATAAATGATTTGGAGGAAAATGTAACTGGTCTGATTAGTAAGTTTGCAGATGACACAAAGGTTGGTGGAATTGCGGATAGCGATGAGGACTGTCTGAGGATACAGCAGGATTTAGATTGTCTGGAGACTTGGGCGGAGAGATGGCAGATGGAGTTTAATCCGGACAAATGTGAGGTAATGCATTTTGGAAGGTCTAATGCAGGTAGGGAATATACAGTGAATGGTAGAACCCTCAAGAGTATTGAAAGTCAAAGAGATCTCGGAGTACAGGTCCACAGGTCATTGAAAGGGGCAACACAGGTGGAGAAGGTAGTCAAGAAGGCATACGGCATGCTTGCCTTCATTGGCCGGGGCATTGAGTATAAGAATTGGCAAGTCATGTTGCAGCTGTACAGAACCTTAGTTAGGCCACACTTGGAGTATAGTGTTCAATTCTGGTCGCCACACTACCAGAAGGATGTGGAGGCTTTAGAGAGGGTGCAGAAGAGATTTACCAGAATGTTGCCTGGTATGGAGGGCATAAGCTATGAGGAGCGATTGAATAAACTCGGTTTGTTTTCACTGGAACGAAGGAGGTTGAGGGGCGACCTGATAGAGGTATACAAAATTATGAGGGGCATAGACAGAGTGGATAGTCAGAGGCTTTTCCCCAGGGTAGAGGGGTCAATTACTAGGGGGCATAGGTTTAAGGTGAGAGGGGCAAGGTTTAGAGTAGATGTACGAGGCAAGTTTTTTACGCAGAGGGTAGTGGGTACCTGGAACTCGCTACCGGAGGAGGTAGTGGAAGCAGGGACGATAGGGACATTTAAGGGGCATCTTGACAAATATATGAATAGGATGGGAATAGAAGGATATGGACCCAGGAAGTGTAGAAGATTGTAGTTTAGTCGGGCAGTATGGTCGGCACGGGCTTGGAGGGCCGAAGGGCCTGCTCCTGTGCTGTACATTTCTTTGTTCTTTGTACTCGGTATCCTCTACTCTCGCTATCAGCGCCCTGCTCATAATAAAAATTCGGGAATAGGCCTTATGAACGTGCGAGATGAATGAAAATTCCCCAGCCCCCGGCCTTGCAAATCTCCAAGGGTCCACCCCTCCCATCTGGTCCATAAACCTCCTCAGCACTTTAGCCGCCGCCGGCTTCCTATCCGTCCTAGACCTGGAGCGGTCCAGTGCTGGATCCAACACCGTGGGATCCGACCCAACATGCGCCGCATAGAACCCGCATCGTCCCACTTCGGGGCGTACACGTTGACCAGCACCACCCTCTCTCCCTGCAGCTTACCACTTACCATTACATACCTGCCGCCATTGTCTGTCACAATGCTCGACGCCTCGAACGACACCCTCTTTCCCACCAAGATCGCAACCCCCCCCCCGATTTTTGGCATCCAGCCCCGAATGAAACACTTGACCTACCCACCTGTTCCTCAATCTTACCTGGTCTGCCATCTTCAGGTGTGTCTCCTGGAGCATGACCACATCCGCCTTCAGCCCCTTCAGGTGCGTGAACACCTGGGCCCGCTTAACTGGCCCGTTCAGTCCCCTTACATTCCAGGTTATCAGCCGGATCGGGGGGCTACCCGACCCCCTCCCCTGCCGACTAGCCATAACCCCTCCTCGGCCAGCCATGCGCCCGCACCCCACACCCGGCCCGTTCCCCATGGCGGCAGACCCCCGTCCCAACCCCCTCTACTTGCTCCAGCTCCCCCTTGACCATACCAGCAGCAACCCGGTTCCCCCCCCCCCCCCCCCATAGCTAGGACCCCTCCTAGCTGCTTTGCTCCCCCCATTGCACTCCCACACGTCAGCTGACTCCTGCTGACCCCGGTCACTCCCGCCTCTCCATCCCAGTCATTTGATTCTCCCATTGTGGGACATCCCCACCTCCTCCATTACCCATCCACAGGCTCTCCGCCTCCCCCTTCCATCCCAAGCGCGAGAAACAACCCGCACATCCCCGCCCCGGCCCCGCACCCTCCAGCCTTCAGCGCGGGAAAAAGCCCGCGCTTTCCACCTGCCCGGCCCCGCCTTCTCTGGCGCAGCTCCTTTTACAGCCCCAGTCCCCTCACCCCCGACTCGGGCCTCCCCCTCCCTCACGGGGCCCCATCCCCCCTATCGGCCATCCACCCCTACTCCGTTTACTTGCCCCCCTCCAAGAGCCCACCAGACAGACCCGGCCAAAACAGTGCCCAACCCACCCACACTGAATCAAAAAGAAACAAGAACAAAGAACCCCCCCTCAAAATGTAGTCCAACAACAATCCCCGACCACCCATCCCGAACCTCAGTTTGTGTCCAGCTTCTCGGCCTGAACAAAGGCCCACGCCTCCTCTGGGGACTCAAAATAATGGTGCCGGTCCTTGTAGGAGACCCACAGTCGCGCCGGCTGCAGCATGCCAAACTTCACCCCCTTCCTGTGCAGCACCGCCTTCGCCCGGTTGTACCCGGCCCTCTTCTTCGCCACCTCCGCGATCCAGTCCTGGTATATTCGAACCTCCGCGTTCTCCCACCTGCTGCTCCTCTCTTTCTTGGCCCACCTGAGTACGCACTCCCAATCAGCGAACCGATGAAACCGCACCAGCACCGCCCGCGGCGGCTCGTTAGCCTTGGGCCTCCTCGCCAGCACTCTATGGGCCCCTTCCAGCTCCAGGAGCCCCTGGAAGGACCCCGCTCCCATCAGCGAGTTTAACATGGTGACCACATAGCCCCCACGTCCGACCCCTCCAGCCCCTCCGGGAGGCCCAGGATCCGCAGATTCTTCCGCCTCGACCGATTTTCCATCTCCTCGAACCGTTCCTGCCATTTCTTGTGGAGCGCCTCCACCTTTACCGCTAGGCCCAAGGTCTCGTCCTCGTTACCTGAGATCTTTTGTCGGACCTCGCGGATCGCCACCCCCTGGGCCATCTGGGTCTCCAGCAGCTTGCCAATAGGAGCCTTCATCGGCTCCAGCAGGTCCGCTTTGAGCTCCCTGAAGCAGTGCTGGATAACCTCCTGCTGCTCCTGTGCCCACTGCATTCACGCTGCCTGGTCCCCGCCCGCCACCATCTTGCACTTCTTCCCTCACACTTTCTTTGGGCTCACCACCACTTTTTTAGTCACCCCGCTCCTGGTCCAAGCCATACACCATCGGGGGAATGTTGCAGTCTTCGTCCCACACCGGGAAATGTTGAAAAAATGCAGTTGGGGGCCCTGAAAAGAGCCCAAAAGTTTGTTCCAAGTGGGAGCTGCCGAACGTGCGACTTAGCTCTGCATAGCCGCAACCGGAGGTCCGTCTAACTTCCTTGTTACCTCCTCAAAGAACTCTAACAGATTTGTCAGACACAACCTCCCTTTTAGACTAGTACAAAAGGTGAAGTCACACGGGATCAGGGGTGAGCTGGCAAGGTGGATACAGAACTGGCTAGGCCATAGAAGGCAGAGAGTAGCAATGGAGGGATGCTTTTCTAATTGGAGGGCTGTGACCAGTGGTGTTCCACAGGGATCAGTGCTGGGACCTTTGCTCTTTGTAGTATATATAAATGATTTGGAGGAAAATGTAACTGGTCTGATTAGTAAGTTTGCAGACGACACAAAGGTTGGTGGAATTACGGATAGCGATGAGGACTGTCTGAGGATACAGCAGGATTTAGATTGTCTGGAGACTTGGGCGGAGAGATGGCAGATGGAGTTTAATCCGGACAAATGTGAGGTAATGCATTTTGGAAGGTCTAATGCAGGTAGGGAATATACAGTGAATGGTAGAACCCTCAAGAGTATTGAAAGTCAAAGAGATCTAGGAGTACAGGTCCACAGGTCATTGAAAGGGGCAACACAGGTGGAGAAGGTAGTCAAGAAGGCATACGGCATGCTTGCCTTCATTGGCCGGGGCATTGAGTATAAGAATTGGCAAGTCATGTTGCAGCTGTATAGAACCTTAGTTAGGCCACACTTGGAGTATAGTGTTCAATTCTGGTCGCCACACTACCAGAAGGATGTGGAGGCTTTAGAGAGGGTGCAGAAGAGATTTACCAGAATGTTGCCTGGTATGGAGGGCATTAGCTATGAGGAGCGATTGAATAAACTCGGTTTGTTCTCACTGGAACGAAGGAGGTTGAGGGGAGACCTGATAGAGGTATACAAAATTATGAGGGGCATAGACAGAGTGGATAGTCAGAGGCTTTTCCCCAGGGTAGAGGGGTCAATTACTAGGGGGCATAGGTTTAAGGTGAGAGGGGCAAGGTTTAGAGTAGATGTACGAGGCAAGTTTTTTACGCAGAGGGTAGTGGGTGCCTGGAACTCGCTACCGGAGGAGGTAGTGGAAGCAGGGACGATAGGGACATTTAAGGGGCATCTTGACAAATATATGAATAGGATGGGAATAGAAGGATACGGACCCAGGAAGTGTAGAAGATTGTAGTTTAGTCAGGCAGCATGGTCGGCACGGGCTTGGAGGGCCGAAGGGCCTGTTCCTGTGCTGTACATTTCTTTGTTCTTTGTTTGTTCTTTGTTGACAAAGCCGTGCTGACTCAGTTCTATTGTATCATGCACTTCCAAGTACTTTGCGATCTCATCTTTAACACTGGTCTCTAAAATCTTACCAATGACCGAAGTCAGGCTAACCGGCCTATAATTTGTAGTCTTCTGCCTCCCTTCCTTCTTAAACAGCGGTGTTACATTAGCCACTTTCCAGTCCTCTGGGACCCTTCCTGCCTCCAGTGATTCCTGAATGATCACCACCAATGCCTCCACAATCTCCTCAGCTATCTCTTTTAGGACCCTGGGGTGTAGTCCATCCGGTCCAGGTGATTTATCCACATTCAGACCTTTCAGTTTCCCCAGAACCTTCTCCTTAGTAATGCTTACTGCACTCACCTCTGCCCCCTGGTTCTCCTGGAGCTCTGGCATCCCACTGGTGTCTTCCACTGTGAAGACTGATGCAAAGTACCAATTCAGTTCATCTGCCATTTCTTTGTTTCCTATTATTACTTCTCCAGCCACGTTTTCCAGTGGTCCAATGTCTATTTTTGCCTCTCTTACCTTTTATATATTGAAAAGAACTTCCTATCTTCCTTTAGATTATTAGCTAGCTTGCACTCATACTCCATCTTCCCCCCCCTTATTGCTTTTTTAGTTGTCCTCTGCTCACTTTTAAAGGCTTCCCACTAATACTCGCCACTTTGTATGCATTTTCTTTAGCGTTTATGCTGACCTTGACATCCCTTGTCAGCCATGGATGCCTTGTCCTCCCCTTAGCATGTTTCCTCCTTATTGGGTTGAATTTTTGTTGTGCCTCCCGAATAACCCCGAAAAACTCCTGCCATTGCTGTACCACTGTCTTCCCTGCTGGGCTCCTTTTCCAATCAACTCTGGCCAGCTCCTCCCTCATGTCTTTGTAGTTACCCTTATTTAATTGTAATACCATTACATCTGATTGCAGCTTCTTCCTCTCAAACTGCAGGGTAAATTCTGTCATATTGTGGTCACTGTTCCCTAATGGTTCCTTCACCTTAAGTTCCCGAATCAAGCCTGTTTCATTACACATCACCAAATACAAAATTGCCTGTTCCCTAGTAGGCTCTGTCACAAACTGCTCCAAAAAAAAACATCTCTTAAGACATTCCACAAATTCCATTTCTTGGGATTCACTACCAACCTGATTTTCCCAGTCCACCTGCATATTACATGATTATTGTAATATTGCCTTTTTTACATGCCTTTTCTATCTCCTGATTAATTTTCTGCCCCACATCCTGACTACTGCTCGGGGGACTGTACATAATTTCCATCAGGGTCTTTTTACCTTTGCAATTCCTCAACTCTACCCACAGAGAATCTATGCCTTCAGATCCTATATTGCTTCTTGCTATTGATTTAATTCCATACTAACAATGCAACCCCCGACCCTTTGCCCATCCGCCTGTCCTTTCGATAGGACATATATCTTTGGATATTTAGATCCCAGCCCTGATCCCCTTGCAGCCACGTCACTGTGATGCCCACAACATCGTACCGACCAATTTCAATGTGCGCAACAAGCTCATTTAGCTTGTTCCGCATACTGCGCGTATTTAGGTACAACGCCCTCAATCCTGCCTTGGCCACCTCCCTTTTCACTCTCCTCAGTCACTGTACCCTGTACTGTGGCCCTTTTTGATTTTTGACTATGGCTTCTCTGCTTTACACTTTCCCCCTTACTGCTTTTTGTTTCTGGCCCCGTTTTACTTCCCTCCGACTTTCTGCATCGGTTCCCATCCCCCTGCCACATTAGTTCAAATCATGACAGTGTCAATAGAAGCGACCACCACCGCACAGTCCTTGTGGAGACATAGTCCTGTCTTCACTCTCTATCGTGTTGTGTGGCACTACCACCATGCTAAATGGGATAGACTTCAAACAGATCGAGCAACTCAAGACTGGGCATCCATGGCCCCTTAATTGTCAAAAATAAACAATTGCGTGCTCTAAATTTATGAAAAAAAATAATAAAACACTCCACTTGCCTGGAAGAGTGCAGCTCCAACAACACTCAAGAAGCTCAATGCCGGGCAGCACGGTGGTGCAGTGGGTTAGCCCTGCTGCCTCACGGCACCGAGGTCCCAGGTTCAATCCTGGCTCTGGGGCACTGTCCGTGTGGAGTTTGCACATTCTCCCCGTGTTTGCATGGGTTTTGCCCCCACAACCCAAAGATGTGCAGGGTAGGTGGATTGGCCACGCTAAATTGCCCGTTAATTGGAAAAAAAATGAATTGGGTACTCTAAATTTATATATAAAAAAGCTCAATGCCATCCAGGACAAAGCAGCCCGCTTGTTGCTCCCCCTTCCACATTCGACTCCTCCACCACTTATGAACACTGGCAGCCGTGTGTACCATCTACAAGATGCACTGCAGTAACTCACCAAGGTTCCTTAGACAGCACCTTCCAAACCACGACCACTACTATCCAGAAGGACAAGAGCAGCAGATATCTGGGAACCCCCATATTTGGAGGTTCCCCTCCAAGTCACTCACCATCCTGACTTGGAAATATATCGCCGTTCCTTCACTGTCGCTGAGTCAAAATCCTGGAACTCCCTCCCTCACAGCACTGAGCATGTACCTATACCTCAGGGACTGCAGCGGTTCAAGGAGGCAGCTCACCATCATCTTCTGAAGGGCAACTAGGAATGGGCAATAAATGCTGGTCTAGCCAGCAACACCCACCTTCCACAAAATGAATTTAAAAAACAATTTCTTCAGACCCATGACCAGGCATTTTGAGTTGCACGAATGAGAAAGGCTATGCAACTCATCGTTGTACAGAATTTACAATTCACCCACACGGACCCTTCCAGTGTTTTTCCTCTAACCTACCCAGACAAGCTTTCCCAGTATTGCACAGAATGCATTTGTTTTTGTATTAGTGTTTAATTTGTTAAAAGGGATTCACATGCAAGACGTTACTTTACATTTCTCTTTCAAAAATAGCCACCTTGAAGTGCTATCAAAAGCTCTCATATTTCTAACTTTTCCTCGCTCTGAAGGGAAGTCATCGACCGGAAACATCAGGATTTGTCACCCCCTCCCCCTTCCGCAGGACTGGAAGATCCCGCTGGCAGCAATGGCTGAAAAATCCCGCCCATTTACTCTGTTCCTCTCTCCAGACTTGTTGCAAGATCTGCTGCCTATTTCCATTTTTAAAATCCATGTCTCCTTGGCTGAAAGTCTCAGTGAAACTGAAATTCTCTTTCCTAATAACTCATCTATTTAAAAAGTAACTTCCGGCTTGGGTGACTGTGTGGAGTCTGCACTTTTTCCCCCGTGTGTGAGTGGGTTTCCTCCGGGTGCTCCGATTTCCTCCTCCCACAGTCCAAAGATGTGCAGGTTAGGTGGATTGGCCATGCTAAATTGCCCTTAGTGTCCAGAAAGGTTTGTTGTGTTATGCTGCTTCGGATAACACAGGCTGCTACTTGATGCAGTCTTAACTCTGAAATGAGTTCAACATGTTTATTGAACTATTAACACAGTTCTCAAATTAGTTCAACTCTCTGCTGATCTAACTGAAGTAACTCAGTCGAACTGTACCAGCTTGCTCTGAGCCACGTGCTGGGGTGTGATGCTGCAGATCAACCCTGTCTGACTCTCTAGATGTCTGTCTGTGGAAAGAGGCAGGGTGTGAGTGCCTCATTCCTTTTATAGTGTTTATGTCATGCCACCTCTGAGTGTCCTGACTGCCCATTGGTTGTGTCCTATTCTGAGTGTTCATTGGTTGCATGTTTGCATATCATGACAAGGTTAGGTGGGGTTACTGGGATAGGGTGGAGTTGTGGGCTTTAGGTGGTGTAGCGATCTAAGGTGACCACCTGCAAAGGACCATGGGAATTATGGCCAACCCAGGACTCAGACAGATACAGAGCCTATGTGTATCTGAAACACAGGTAACCAGGCCTGATCAAAACCCCCCTCCTTGGCATTTTAATGGCCCATTTTCCCAGGACAATAGAACTCCAATAAAGCAACCGGTACAGCCACAGACTGATCGGCGCCACTCCCCTTACTCAGAAAGCCCAACTGCCAAGGTCAATGACTGCTAAGGACCCGCCCAGCTACTAAGACACCCGCCCCCTTTATTGGCCAAAATCAAAGACAGTGATCAGAGCCCTGTCGAACTATTGGGTCCAAGGTTATGGTTGGTCCCAAAGAGCGCGAAATCCCAGAGGGATAAAAGAGGACACAGCCATGTGTTCTGTCTCTTTTGGATCCGGTCTGTGCCAGCCCAATTGGTGCAGGAACAGCCAGCCAAGTTCAAGACCAGCGATCGCTACTTTACGGATGAGCCCAGCAGAGACAGAGCCACTTTCTTCGAACCAGCCAAGTGAAATGGCCTTTATCCATTTGCACAGTGCCGGTCGGCCTGAAGTTAAGTATAGGTTATTGTAGCTGATAGGTGTAGTTTAACTCATAGTAGATATTGTGTTTGCAAGTCGAGATAACTCGTGTAAATAAACCATCTTTTGAACTAACTAACTGGTTGTGTGGTCATTTGATCGATGCAAGGGAAGGCTTGTGGTTCACCAACATTAATAGAGCAACATTATTGGCGGACTCTGATGGGACTCGATTAGAAGTGACTTTGTCACTCCGAGAGAACCCACAAACTTGGAATCCAATTGCGAGAAAGAGAAAGAACCACAAGTGCAAGTCCCATATCGACCAAATAACCGAATTTCGGAAGTGTGTACTAACCTGCATGCGTACCTAACAGGAAGACTAAGGTAAACTCGTTAGAATCATGTACAACTATTGAGGGATTGTGAGCTGGAAAATAGCTTATGCCATACCCGCTGTTCAAATCGCCGCCTTATTCCCCTGTCCCAAATTAAAAGTAGAGCAAGAGATAAGAGAAGCAATGGCCACTAAAGCAATGGAAAGATTGATTAATCCACAGGAACCCGAGCTCGCAGTGACCAACAGAGCAGAGCAATGCCCCATATGGGAGGAAGAGCTAAGGAAATACTTAAAGGGGAAAGGATGGCCCCTTTGGTCGAATTTTTGCGCTAATGCTGAGTCAGGTCCAGGAAAGATAGGACAAATTTGGTGGGAGAATCTAAGCAAGGTCCACAAGAAAAATGTTGGGAATGTCAGAAAGCCGACGGCAATAGTGTCCTGTTTGGCACAGTTGCGAGACACAGAGGAGGTCGTGAAGACGCTCCGTAGGCAGTTAATTGAGAAGGAAGAAAAGAACAAGGGAAACAGTAACGAAAGCGAGAAGATAATTGAGCAACTCCGGGAACAGTTAGCAGCTAAGGATAAGGAAATGGGCGATGTAAAACGCGCACATCAATCTTGTCTAGTTCACCTTAGTAGCTTCCAGACCCAGAACGATAAAGCCTACCAAGGTACACAGCGCGCAGTCCTAGTAAGAGAGGAAACAGAACAACAGGTCGCTCCAGCTAACTAGCAAATGCGCAGATTTAAAAGCAGCTTTGAGAGCGCTCCACAACTCCACTAAGGAACAGAGGCAGAGTACCTTTGACCATGCTAAATGCCGACAGAAGAAGTTACAGTCGCTACTCTGTGCAGAATGGCTTCAGGTACACTTTCGGGCAGGATTTAGATGAGGAAGATGCTCCCGATTGACAAGAGTTAAACAAAAGCGGCCAAAGATACGTAGAGGATACGGGAAATCAAAATCGAGCCCCTCACGCCCCAAAAAGAAAAGTACCCGCACCACTGACTGTACGGGCAGCACACACCCCTCACTCACAATTCGACCCCCATGAATCCGTTTACCACACAACGCAAGTCATCGGATCAGGATGAGCCGGATATCGTTTACACCACCCCACTATCCATAACCCAATTAAGAGAAGCTTGCACAAAAAATTAGTCCATTCCAGCCCACCGCAGGCCCGACACAAAATTACTCTTCTGATTCGAGGGTATGATACCCAATGTCAGTTAAAGGCACACCTTTGTCAAGAAACACATCACTGTTCTCCCAGTCTTTATTTTTTTTAAATTTAGAGTACCCAATTCATTTTTTCCAATTAAGGTGCAATTTAGCATGGCCAATCCACCCAACCAGCACATCTTTGGGTTGTGGGGGCGAAACCCACGCAAACACGGGGAGAACGTGCAAACTTCACACAGACAGTGACCCAGAGCCAGGATCGAACCTTGGACCTCGGTGCAGTGAGGTAACAGGACTAACCCACTGCGCCAGCGTGCTGCCTCTCCCAGTCTTTATGACAAGTTTCCACACGACTACAAACTCTTACCGTCCAATCAGATCATCCAGGTCGGGAGTAACAGCACTGATCCCCGCCCTACCCGAGGACCCCAAATGCATCCGGTCAGTTAAGCTCGGGTAGTGGCGTAACGGCACTAACCCCCGCCCTACACGGAGATTTCACACATTCTTATCCTGCAGCGGCCCACACGCACTTCATGTTCCCTTCACTTCATGCGCTCTGGAATGGTTCTCTACACTGTCTTTGGCAGGCCTTAGTTTCACCTTCTCTACTCTCCCTTTGGTTGTGGTATAAAGAATGCATTTTGCCACATTCCGTACGCTCACCACTTCTTTCCTTTACTTTCCACGACCCCCTGGTCGCTCTCCACCTGCTATTTACACATATGACACTATTGGTTGCTATACACGCTGCTACACGCGAACTACCTCTGAACCCTGGGACGAAACTCTATAGAACTGGCTGCCCTGAAATTCGGCTGGTTAAGATAAGCCTCAACTATCACTGGTTGCAAGTAAAGAAAAGATTGGTCGAAAAAATTGTCCACCCACTCCCCGCATCGACCACAAGCTGCGAGAGTCTCTGTACTTTAAAAATTTGCATTTCTTGTCTCTCCAAAATGGTATTTTGAAAAAAAAATGAGGGAGTCACACATGGTGACAATCATAACACGTAATTGGAGTAAGGAGAGAAAGACTAATAAAACGAGATATTAACCAAAGATAATAACAGATACTATGCTTGCATCCACAGGATTACACGGAAAACAAAACACAGGATGAAGCAAGGACTGCTGACATGCATTTGGATCATCGCTGGACTTCTGCAACTACGCGCGCAACGGACTGCTTTAACAAACCCCGCACCAGCCCCGAACACTACCACACAGCAGGCCACCACCAGCCCGGACACTACACCACACGTAAAGACAGACATCGAAACCCCCACTTGGTGCGAAAACATTGCCAAATGGAACCCCCTTTCATACATAGTAATTGCAATAATCTGCAGTGTCATTCAGACACTCCGACTCCGTAAATGGCGAGCAAAAGCCTCCCGCTCCCCGATATATACAGTCCGATCCCCCTTCTTTGGAATTCAACAAAAATAAACTCATGTACCAATCGCTGCTAAGAATAAACCATGTACCTCTTTAACTTTATTAGAATTAAGTAGAAATGTGATGCTGCGGTTTTAAATTTTGTACTGTATATATGTTCTTTGATATTCACCAGCAGCATGAGAGTAGCTTAGAGAGCGTTAGCTAGAGATCAACTGTGCGGATAAATTAAATGTTTTATCGTGACCTAAATTATAGTGACCGTTAGAGATGAATTAATTTATGAATGTATTAATTGAATATTAAATAAATGTCCCAAACTATAAGATAGAGTAGAACCTTGCCTTGACCAAGGGTGACCGGTCCACCAAGGATGAACAGGGATCGATAATGTGATCCACCACGCTTCGCCTTCAGGATCAAGAGGATGGAATGTAGCCATCTAAGATGGCCATCTGCAAAGGACATGGGAGTTATGGCCAACCCAGGACTCAGACAGATACAGAGCCTATGTGTAGCTGAACCACAGGTAACCAGGCCTGATCAAAACCCCCGCTAGTTTGCATTTTAATGGCCCATTTTCCCAGGACAATAGAACTCCAATAAAGCAACCGGTACAGCCACAGAGTGATCACTCCCTTTACTCAGAAAGCCCAACTGCCAAGGTCAATGACCACTGAGGACCCGCCCCCTTTATTGGCCTAAATTGAAGACAGTGATCAGAGCCCTGTCGAACTATTGGGTCCAAGGTTAAGGACCGCCCCAAAGAGCGCAAAATCCCAGAGGGATAAAAGAGAGGACAGCCATGTGTTCTGTCTCTTTTGGATCCGGCCTGTGCCAACCCAATCGTAGCAGGAAAAGCCAGCCAAGTTCAAGACCAGCGATCGCTACTTTACGGATGAGCCCAGCAGAGACAGAGCCACTTTCTTCGAACCAGCCAAGTGAAATCCAAATAAAGGCCTTATCCATTTGCACAGTGCCAGTCGCCCTGAAGTTAAGTATAGGTTATTGTAGCTGACAGGTGTCGTCTAACTCGTAGTGGATATTGTGTTTGCATGTCGAGCTAACTCTTGTGTATGTAAATAAACCATCTTTTGAACCAACTAACTGGTTGTGTGGTCATTTGATCGATATAAGGGAAGGCTTGGGGTTCACCAACATTATTAATAGAGCAACAGCAGCTCTTTCCAAGGGCTGGTAAAGACTCGATGAGCCAAGAGGCCTCTTTCTGCACTGTAAATTCCATGAACTCTGGAGCATGTCCGTCCTTTTTGAAGCTGGTGGCCAAAACTAGACACCAGTGCACAATAAAATCGGAGCACGACTTCCGGTTGCGGCGATGACCAGCTAAGCCGCACGTTTCGGCACCTCCCGTTTCAACGGACTTTTGGGCTCTTACCGGGAGCCCCAACGGAACTTTTTTGCGGCCAAACCCAGTGTGAGGTGACAAAGGAAGGAGTCCCCCCAGGTGTGGATGGAAAGGAGCGACAGTAGTGGCCGGATTGCGGAGGATCCTTTGGAGCAGCGGCAGAGATGAGAAGGGAGAAACAAGATGGCGGCCGAGGGAGCCCAGATGGTATGGGGCCCGGAACAGCAGGAGTTCCTCCGACGATGTGTGGAGGACCTCAAGAAAGAGGTGCTGGCGCCGATGTTACTGGCAATCGAGGGACTAAAGGAAACACAAAAGGTCCAGGCGATGGAGCTCTGTGGAGTGAAGGCAAAGGCAGCCGAGAACGAAGACGAGATACAGGGCCTGGTGGTAAAAACGGAGACGCACGAGGCACTACACAAGAGGTGCATAGAAAGGCTGGAAGCCCTGGAGAACAGCTCGAGGAGGAAGAACCTACGGATTTTAGGTCTCCCCGAAGGAACAGAGGGAGCGGATGCTGGGGCATATGTGAGTAAGATGCTCCATACTCTAATGGGAGCTGAGGCCCCAACGGGCCCTCTGGAAGTGGAGGGAGCGTACCGGGTCCTCGTGAGAAGACCAAAGGCAGGGGAAACACCAAGAGCAATAGTGGTGAAGTTCCATCGCTACAGGGACAGGGAGACGGTCCTGAACTGGGCTAAGAAGACACGGAGTAGCAAGTGGGAGAACGCGGTGATACGCGTGTATCAAAACTGGAGTGCGGAGGTGGCGAGAAGGAGGGAGAGTTTCAACCGGGCCAAGGCGGTGCTCCATAGGAAGAAAGTCAAGTTTGGGATGCTGCAGCCGGCGAGATTGTGGGTCACATCAGGGCAAACACCACTACTTCGAGACGGCGGAGGAGGCATGGACATTCATTCAGGAAGAGAAATTGGACTAGACTTGAGAAATTGATGCCCGGAGAGGGGTAGCGAGGTAGTGGCACAGAAATATAAAGTGGGGAGAGGGGAGGGCTAATGTATAATAATGTTGGACGGGGAATTTTTTTTTTCTCCCCCCGATGTGGGGGACATGAAGAAATGTGGGCACCGGTGGAAAAGGGGACAGGGAAGGGGAATGAGGGAACTGGCCCATTAGGGGCGGGGCCGAGAGGAAGGCGCGGGTATTTTCCCGCGCTATGGAAACTATGGCGGCAACAAAGGGCGCAGGAAGGAAGGGAGCCTCACACGCAGGGAGCTCAAAGAGTGAACGGGGGAAGCTGAGGTCAGCCAGAGTTAGCTGACTTCCGGAATCAATATGGGGGGGACTAATCAAGCTAGAGGGGGATCGGGGAGGGGGGGGGACGACGACTAACTGGGTTGCTGCTGCTGAGAGTAAGGGGGAGCTGATACGAGACGAGGTGGTCGGGACAGGAGGGCGCCGTCTGGGGGACAGACGGGTGCGTGAGACCTGGGTAAGGAGATGGTTTAAAAAAGGGGATGGCTAGTCGACGAGGGGGGGGGGGCGGGGTAAATGGCCCCCCAACCCGGCTGATCACGTGGAATGTGAGAGGTTTAAATGGGACGATTAAGAGGGCAAGGGTGTTTGCGCACTTAGAGACTGAAGGCGGACGTAGTTATGCTCCAGGAGACGCACCTGAAGTTGGCGGATCAGGTTAGACTAAGGAAAGGATGAGTGGGACAGGTATTCCACTCAGGGTTGGATGCGAAAAACAGAGGGGTGGCAATACTCGTGGGGAAACGTGTATCGTTCGAGGCTAAGACCATAGTGGTGGATAGTGGGGGCAGGTATGTGATGGTGAGTGGCAGATTGCAGGGTGAGGCGGTTGTGCTGGTGAACGTATATGCCCCGAATTGGGATGACGCGGGATTCATGAAGCGAATGCTGGGACGTATCCCGGACCTGGTTAATGGGGGGGGGGGGGGACTTTAACACAGTGCTTGACCGGTCCAGATCCAGGACCGGGAGAAGGCCGGCAGCGGCCACGGTGCTTAAGGGATTCATGGAGCAAATGGGGGGAGTAGATCCGTGGAGATTTGCCAGACCGATGGGTAAAGAGTTTCCCTTTTTCTCCCACGTCCACAAGGCATACTCCCGGATAGACTTTTTTGTTTTGGGAAGGGCACTGATCCCGAGGGTGGCAGGAACGGAGTACTCGGCTATAGCCGTGTCAGATCACGCCCCGCATTGGGTGGATCTGGAACTGGGAGAGGAAAGGGAGCAGCGCCCACTCTGGCGATTAGACATGGGACTACTGGCGGACGAGGGGGTATGCGGAAGGGTGAGGGGATGTATCGAAAGATACCTGGAGGTCAATGACGATGGGAAGGTCCAAGTGGGAGTAGTATGGGAAGCGCTGAAGGCGGTGGTTAGAGGAGAGCTGATTTCCATCAGGGCCCACAAGGGGAAACAAGAGGGTAAAGAAAGAGAGAGATTAGTAGGGGAAATTTTGAGGGTGGATAGGAAGTATGCGGAGGCCCCAGGCGAAGGGCTATACAGGGAAAGACGAAGATTACAGACGGAGTTTGACCTGCTGACCACGGGAAAGGCAGAGACAGTGGAGGAAGGCACAGGGGATGCAAGATGAATATGGGGAAAAAGCGAGCCGGCTGCTGGCCCAACAACTTCGGAAGAGGGGGGTGGCGAGAGAGATTGGAGGAGTTAGGGACAAAACGGGAAAGATGGAGCAGAGAGCAGGGAAAGTGAACGAGGTGTTCAAGACATTCTATGAGAGGCTGTACAAGTCCCAACCCCCGGAGGGGAAAGAGGGAATGATACACTTTTTGGACCAGCTAGAGTTCCCGAGGGTGGAGGGGCAGGAGGTGGCAGGTCTGGGGCGCAGATTGAGGTGGATGAGGTGATCAAAGGAGTTGGGAACATGCAAGCAGGGAAGGCCCCAGGACCAGATGGGTTCCCGGTGGAATTTTATAGGAAGTATATGGACCTGTTGGCCCCGCTTTTGGCGAGAACCTTTAATGAGGCTAAGGAAAGGGGGACATTACCCCCGACAATGTCGGAGGCGACGATATTGCTAATTCTGAAACGAGACAAAGACCCGCTGCAGTGCGGGTCATACAGGCCCATCTCCCTCCTAAACGTAGACACCAAACTGCTGGCCAAAGTGATGGCGACAAGGATAGAGGATTGTGTCCCAGGGGTGGTACATGACGACCAGACAGGGTTTGTTAAGGGGAGACAATTGAATGCCAATGTACGAAGGTTGCTGGGGGTGATGATGATGCCCCCACCGGAGGGGGAGGCAGAGATAGTGGTGGCGATGGATGCAGAGAAGGCATTCGATAGGGTGGAGTGGGACTATTTGTGGGAGGTGAAGAGATTTGGGTTCGGGGAGGGGTTCATTAGATGGGTTAGACTCTTGTACGCGGCCCCGGTGGCAAGCGTCGTTACAAACAGGCAAAGATCGGGATACTTTCAACTACACAGGGGTACAAGACAAGGGTGCCCCCTGTCCCCGTTACTGTTCGCGTTGGCAATTGAACCATTGGCCATAGCGCTAAGGGACTCTAAGAAGTGGAGGGGGGTGCTTAGAGGGGGAGAGGAACATCGAGTATCACTATATGCAGACGATTTGCTGCTATATGTGGCGGACCCGGTAGAGGGGATGCCAGAGGTAATGCAGATACTCAGGGAGTTTGGAGAGTTCTCGGGATACAAATTAAATATGGGAAAGAGCGAACTTTTTGTGATGCACCCCGGGGAACAGGGCAGGGGGATAGATGCTCTGCCGCTGAGGAGAGTAGCAAGGAATTTTCGATACCTGGGGATACAGGTGGCCAGGAACTGGGGAACCCTACATAAACTTAACCTGACGCGATTGGTAGAGCAGATGGAGGAGGACTTTAAGAGGTGGGATATGGTGCCCCTGTCATTGGCGGGCAGAGTACAGGCGGTTAAAATGGTGGTCCTCCCGAGGTTTCTTTTCGTGTTTCAGTGCCTCCCCAACCTGATTACAAAGGCCTTCTTCAAAAAAATAGACAGGAGCATTATGAGCTTTGTGTGGGCGGGAAAGACCCCGAGGGTAAAGAGGGGGTTCCTGCAGCGCAGTAGGGGAGACAATTGAATGCCAATGTACGAAGGTTGCATATATAAAACAAAAGGACATTAACTGCCAGGTTGTGTTAAAAGGGATTCACAATTAACAAAGGCAATTAATTCTATCAAACTGAAGAAATTCTGGAGAAACATTATTCAATCACCTAGTTTAAGGACCAGTTCTATGGTCATCTCAAATGAAGAATAAATCAATGGCGCTTCTCTTTCTCTCATTACATATCATAGAATTACTCACTTGGCTAATGTTTTCACCCAAAAATCATGTTCCCTCCTATCACCCAGTATCGATTCAGTGCAAAAGCTCAAGGTGCATGGAGTGTTGGGATACACAGCAGTAAAATTCCACTTCAGTTCAAACTTCTCAACTTTTCAATTCAATTCTTGTCTTGTAACAATTTTAATTGTTAAGATGTTCCAAATACCCACTCCTCCCTTCCATTTCCCACCTAATGATGGGTATCATTACAAGATAGATACAGCAATGGGGGAAGCAGTGCAAACAGGCAGAGAACAAGAGCAGCAAAGCAGGAACATGGGGCAGAGAGATCTATAATCAGCAAAGGGCACAAAGGTGGGAGGGACTCACACCAGCAATGGGTAAGTGGGGACACAAGTACAAAGATATTGCAGGGTCACCCATAGCCCCAGTTCAGAAGGTGCGATCTACCGGCTATTACGTCAATGGGATATTCTGGTCCCACGCCGGCGCATGGGTTTCCCGGAGCCGAGGGGTGCAGTCACCGGGGAATCCCTTGAGAACGGCGGTAAATTTAACTTCGCTGGAGGGCCGCCTCTTGTCGACGAAAAACATGTGACAGGTTGATCGGTACATCCTGTCCAGAGTATCATATTTCAAACTAATGTTATGTTCTAAAATTGATACTGCTGATTTTCTAGACCAGAGCAGCCACAGCTGAATACGCAGCAATTTAAATTGTGCCAATTTTTACATTGTGAAGGAGTTTGGCATCAGTCATTTGCTTGCCCAAAGCTTACTGTACAATTTAGACTAGAAACATTACACAAGTAGGAAAAAGACGTGAATTTATACAGAACTTTTCATGATCTCAGCATATCCCAAAGGTATTTACATTGAATGAAGTGCTTTTGTTGTAATGTGAGAAACATAGCAACCGATTTGCGCAGTCATAAAACAGTAAAGAAAGAAATCATGTAATGCGTGGTTTGGTTGAGGGATAACTATTGGTTATGACACTAGAAGAACTTCCCTCCTTCAAAATAGTGACGAGGGAACCTTTTACATCCACCCGAGGGGGAAATTGGGGCCTCTGTTTAACCTATCACCTGAAAGACAAAGTTAGAGAAGAACAGTCCAAAAACAAGTAATAACATGTAGCAACAATATAACTGTTGTTATATCCAGCAAACAGCTTTAAACAAATTGATGATAATTTGTACCAATTCCCTTCATTCCAAATTTTCTCCACTCTCCCTAAGACTCCCTAATGAATGGTTTATTTACCCTAGCAGTTTTCCGGTATGCATGAACCTTACAGACTGTCAGCAAGCCAACAAACTCTGATGCCAACATGGCTTCTGTCCTGATCGGTGTCCAATACAGGTACCAGGTAGCAGACAGGAGAGAGCGCCTCAAGACACTTCTCCCTCCCTAGCCCAGGGGTGCTGAACATAATTGTCGTACTGCTGCCGAGGTCAACTAATAATCGAGCTCGGAGACATAGTCTTCACCCGCTAATGCAGAGGAATTGGGTTATGTTTCAGGGGTGCGGTGCATTTAATTATGTTTTTGGGGTGGAGGAATTAAGTTTTGTTCTTTTTTTAAACTGAATGCCTGAATAAAAAGGTGCCGAACGCGATTTACAGTCAGTCATGAACTGTACAGTAACCCATTCAAGCAATAAGAAAACACAAATAAATACAATCAGGTCTTAAACATACACACACAGATATATATATAATATATAACTTTAAAAAGTACAGCTCAATTATGTACAGATTGTGTTATCAGTTAAGATGCTGGGATAGAACTGAAAGCCACCCCAATGCCCACACCACCACAATGAAATAGTTTATCTAAAGACTAGACTGCCGTTAAAGCAGCATTCAAGAGTACGAGCCTTTCCTCGTGATACACTACACCCAGCCTGGTCCACACACAATGTCTCCATGAAGAACTGAGGCAAGGAAGAAATAATAATCAAAAATAATTTAGAGTCAGCGCATCTGCAGACTGGCTCCAATTGACTTGACCGTGCTGTTCAGCAAAGTGATGGAAAGTTCTGCTATGTCCCGAGGAAATCTCACTGGCCCAGCATTAGGTCCTTCCAAGGTATCGAGGATACCTGTTGAAAAAGAGGCACATAAATTTGAAGTGTTTTATACGTGGGCATCACTTAAAAGTCATCAATGTAATATAAATGCAGTGACAATTAATCTTAAATCTGTATTGGAGTTAAGTACTATAATTTAATTACAACAAGCACAGCACTAAGAATAGAAGGAAAAGTAGGACAACTACTTCCAAAGATCACCCAGTGAATTAGTCAGTAAGGCGACTTGCACAAATGAATCAAAGTATGAAGATCCTAAAGTTCAGCCCTGGACTACACTGAAATGAGCTAATCTCAGAAAGTCAGCAGTTTGGGGTGCTGCAATTATAACGTTTGTACACTCAGTTCAGACACACACAAGCATGCAAGCACAAACAGAGCAACCATTAGAGCAAGTGACTGGATAGCAACGCTACCTGTGCAGCCAAATCCCAGCAGAGAACACGAGCACCTGTGGAATCAAATCACAGCACAAATTTGCCTTCAAGGCAGGACAGCAAAGGGGGAAAACCAAAGCTTTGGCATGAGGAGGCGGCGGTGAGAGTGGAAATTGCATACGAACAAACACATTCTTGAAACTGTTTTAGTTTTTACTTTTTCTTCTAACTGTGATGCCACTGCATAATTACAGCTGTAATGTCAACTGGCAACCAACTCTCATTTTGAGTATTGCAGCAGGTGCCAAGAGATGTGTAAACCATGTTAATTCATCCTCTCACTTTCCAGTCTGGGGTAAGGCAATAACAATCTCAATGAAAGCAAAGGGCTTGGTCTTTACATGCAAAGCAGGACAGAAGCAGACTACAACACCCAGTAAAAATCTAGAATCTCCATGTCTTGACAACAGTCAGTCACTGTAAATCAGTGGCCTCTTATGAGGAAAGGCTGAGGGACTTGAGGCTGTTTTCGTTAGAGAGAAGGTTAAGAGGTGACTTAATTGAGGCATACAAGATGATCAGAGGATTGGATAGGGTGGACAGTGAGAGCCTTTTTCCTCGGATGGTGATGTCTAGCACGAGGGGACATAGCTTTAAATTGAGGGGAGATAGATATAGGACAGATGTCAGAGGTAGGTTCTTTACTCAGAGGGTAGTAAGGGCGTGGAACGCCTTACCTGCAACAGTAGTGGACTCGCCAACACTAAGGGCATTCAAATGGTCATTGGATAGACATATGGACGATAAGGGAATAGTGTAGATGGGCTTTAGAGTGGTTTCACAGGTCGGCGCAACATCGAGGGCCGAAGGGCCTGTACTGCGCTGTAATGTTCTATGTTCCAAATAGGTCCCAGCTTCCCAACTGCCACAAAGAATTCCTGATTGGTCTGCAACCAATTTGGTATAAATGACATTCCAGGCCGACTCAAACTCATTTTACCTCAGAGACTGGCTGACACAGACAGGACTGGATAAGATCAAACTCAGTGCATTAACACAGCAGAATTAAGCCCATTTTGAGGAATTTTCCTGTACCTTCTACAATCCTGTGGTAAGCAAAGTGCAAGTACAGCAGAAAGACCATGTGCAGGGCAGCAAGCACCCCACAGATAGCGAGCCGCTGAGTTTGTCCGATCGTACGGGAGAGCATCACAGCGACCTGTGAAGGAGAGATTCAGAGTCCAGTGCAAGGAAGTCATTAGCATGTATTCATTTCCATTGGCAATTCTAAATAGAAATAAATAAAATAACTTTCCTTCTACATCTAGCCACTTCTGACACACAAAGGTTAGCTTTGGCTCCCATTTGCTCAGAGTAAACGTACAACAAATGGTGCAATATGAGCCACAACAAACCTTTCAGGCTCATTTGATGATCTGGACAGGGATCCCTCTTCATTTCAATACGTTTCAGCAAATAAAATTACTTTTATCCCTTCTTTGTTACTCCAGTGTGTTTTTATATATTAGAGAATAGGCCACTCGTCAAATAGGTCCTTGCTGACATTCATGCTTCTCATGAGTCACCTCATACCCCTCTTAATCCAACCCTATCATAACCCTCTCTATCTCATATACTTACTTAGTTTTACCACAGAAGTAATTAACAGAGAGTATTGCATTTAAAAATTTAAAAAAATTTTTTTTTTTTTTTTTTTTTTTTAAAGAGTATCCAATTATTTTTTCCAATTAAGGGGCAATTTAACGTGGCTAATCCACTTAACCTGCACATCTTTGGGTTGCGGGGGTGAGACCCACGCAGACACGGGGAAAATGTGCAAACTCCACACGGACAGTGACCCAGGGCTGGGCTAGAGCCTGGATCCTGAGCACCGTAGGCAACAGTGCTAACCATTGCGCCACTGAATACTGCATTCTAACCACTCTCTCAAGAAGTTTCTTCTAAACTCCTTATTAGATATATTTGTTACTGAGGACTTCCGGGTGCGGCGATGACCAGCTGAGTCGCACGTTTCGGCAGCTCCCTGTGAAACGGACTTTTGGGCTCTTGATAGGAGCCCCAACGGCAATTTTGACGGCTAAAAACACTGTGCGGTAAACCAGAAGGGAATCCCCCCTGGATACGGATGGAAAAAGGAGGAGAGAGTGGCCAGATTGCAGTGGATCCTTTAGAACAGCAGCAAGGAAGGCAAGCAAAAACCAAGATGGCGTCGGAAGGTGGCAGTTTAACATGGGGCCCTGAACAACAAGAGTTCTTGAAATGCTGTGTGGAAGAGATCAAAAAGGAAATTAAGAAAGAGCTGTTGGCCCCGATACTACAGGCGATCGAAGGGCTAAAGGAGGAACAAAAGACCCAGGAGCGGGAGCTTCGGGTCGTGAAGGCAAAGGCAGCCGAGAATGAGGACATCAGAAACGATGTGTGGAAAGGTTGGAGGCACTGGAAAACAACGCAAGGAGGAACAACCTGAGGATTCTTGGTCTTCCTGAAGGTGTGGAGGGAGCGGACGTCGGGGCATATGTGAGCACGATGCTGCACTCGTTAATGGGAGCGGAGGCCCCGGTGGGTCCGTTGGAGGTGGAGGGAGCATACCGAGTGATGGCGCGAGGACCGAGAGCAGGAGAAATTCCCAGAGCCATAGTGGTGAGATTCCTCCGTTTTAAGGATAGAGAAATGGTCCTTAGATGGGCGAAGAAAACTCGGAGCAGTAAATGGGAGAACGCGGTGATCCGCGTTTATCAAGACTGGAGTGCGGAGGTGGCGAGAAGGAGGGCGAGCTTTAATCGGGCCAAGGCGGTGCTTCATAAAAAGAAGATAAAATTTGGAATGCTGCAACCGGCAAGACTGTGGGTCACATATCGAGGGAGGCACCACTACTTTGAGACGGCGGATGAAGCGTGGACTTTTATTGTGGAAGAAAAACTGGAATGAGCGGGTTATTAAAAAGAACGTTCGAACAAAGTGGTGGGGCGAATGTGGGGGGCAAAGAGGGGTTTTATGTACTAATCCTGCGATGTGGTAACTTTTCTCTCTCCCACAGGTGGTGATGGGGGGAGGAGGGGAGGTGGAGGAGATGGGGCGTTGGCCATTAGGGGCGGGGCCAAGGGAGAAGCGCGGGCTTGGTTCCCGCGCTATGATAATCATGGCGGGAATAGAGAAGCAGGAAGGAGGGGGCGTCGCACGGTGCGAGCCGAGGTCACGGGGGGAAGCCGAGGTCAGCCAGAGTTTGCTGACTTCTGGGAGCAACATGGGGGGAGTAATTACGCTAGCGGGGGATCTAGCGGGGGGGGGGGGGTGGGAGGGGGGAATTACTGGGTTGCTGCTGCTGGGGAGAGGGGGGAGCTGGTATGGGAGAGGATGGGCGGGGGGGCACCGCCTGGGGGAGATACAGCTGCGTGGGAACCGGGTGAGGAGCTGGAAAAAGGCGATGGCTAATCGACAAGGGGGGGGGGGGGGGGGGGGGGTAGGAAGCCCCCCAACTCGGCTGATCACGTGGAACGTGAGAGGGCTGAACGGGCCGATAAAGAGGGCACGGGTACTCGCACACCTTAAGAAACTTAAGGCAGATGTGGTTATGTTACAGGAAACGCACCTGAAACTGATAGACCAGGTTAGGCTACGCAAAGGATGGGTGGGGCAGGTGTTCCATTCGGGGCTAGATGCGAAAAACAGGGGGGTGGCTATATTAGTGGGGAAGCGGGTAATGTTCGAGGCAAAGACTATAGTGGCGGATAACGGGGGCAGATACGTGATGGTGAGTGGCAAACTACAGGGGGAGACGGTGGTTTTGGTAAACGTATATGCCCCGAACTGGGATGATGCCAATTTTATGAGGCGGATGCTAGGACGCATTCCGGACCTAGAGATGGGAAAGCTGATAATGGGGGGAGATTTTAATACGGTGTTGGAACCAGGGCTGGATAGGTCGAAGTCCAGGACTGGAAGGAGGCCGGCAGCAGCCAAGGTGCTTAAAGATTTTATGGAGCAGATGGGAGGTGTAGACCCGTGGAGATTTAACAGACCTAGGAGTAAGGAGTTCTCGTTTTTCTCCTATGTCCATAAAGTCTACTCGCGAATAGACTTTTTTGTGCTGGGTAGGGCATTGATCCCGAAGGTGAGGGGAACGGAGTATACGGCTATAGCCATTTCGGATCACGCTCCACACTGGGTGGACTTGGAGATAGGGGAGGAAACAGGAGGGCGCCCACCCTGGAGAATGGACATGGGACTAATGGCAGATGAGGGGGTGTGTCTAAGGGTGAGGGGGTGCATTGAAAAGTACTTGGAACTCAATGATAATGGGGAGGTCCAGGTGGGAGTGGTCTGGGAGGCGTTGAAGGCGGTGGTTAGAGGGGAGCTGATATCAATAAGGGCACATAAAGGGAAGCAGGAGAGTAAGGAACGGGAGCGGTTGCTGCAAGAACTTTTGAGGGTGGACAGACAATATGCGGAAGCACCGGAGGAGGGACTGTACAGGGAAAGGCAAAGGCTACATGTAGAATTTGACTTGCTGACTACAGGCACTGCAGAGGCACAATGGAGGAAGGCACAGGGTGTACAGTACGAATATGGGGAGAAGGCGAGCAGGTTGCTGGCACACCAATTGAGGAAAAGGGGAGCAGCGAGGGAAATAGGGGGAGTGAGGGATGAGGAAGGAGAGATGGAGCGGGGAGCGGAGAGAGTGAATGGAGTGTTCAAGACATTTTATAAAAAATTATATGAAGCTCAACCCCCGGATGGGAGGGAGAGAATGATGGGCTTCTTGGATCGGCTGGAATTTCCCAAGGTGGAAGAGCAGGAAAGGGTGGGACTGGGAGCACAGATCGAGGTAGAAGAAGTGGTGAAAGGAATTAGGAGCATGCAGGCGGGAAAGGCCCCGGGACCGGATGGATTCCCAGTCGAATTCTATAGAAAATATGTGGACTTGCTCGCCCCGGTACTGACGAGGACCTTTAATGAGGCAAAGGAAAGGGGACAACTGCCCCCGACTATGTCTGAAGCAACGATATCGCTTCTCTTAAAGAAGGAAAAGGACCCGCTACAATGCGGGTCCTATAGACCTATTTCCCTCCTAAATGTAGATGCCAAGGTCCTGGCCAAGGTAATGGCAATGAGAATAGAGGAATGTGTCCCGGGGGTGGTCCACGAGGACCAAACTGGGTTTGTGAAGGGGAGACAGCTGAACACGAATATACGGAGGTTGTTAGGGGTAATGATGATGGCCCCACCAGAGGGAGAAACGGAGATAGTAGTGGCGATGGATGCCGAGAAAGCATTTGATAGAGTGGAGTGGGATTATTTGTGGGAGGTGTTGAGGAGATTTGGTTTTGGAGAGGGGTATGTTAGATGGGTGCAGCTGTTGTATAGGGCCCCAGTGGCGAGCGTGGTCACGAATGGACGGGGATCTGCATATTTTCGGCTCCATAGAGGGACAAGGCAGGGATGCCCTCTGTCCCCATTATTGTTTGCACTGGCGATTGAGCCTCTGGCGATAGCGTTGAGGGGTTCCAAGAAGTGGAGGGGAGTACTTAGGGGAGGAGAAGAGCACCGGGTATCTTTGTATGCGGACGATTTGCTACTATACGTGGCGGACCCGGCGGAGGGGATGCCAGAAATAATGCGGATACTTGGGGAGTTTGGGGATTTTTCAGGGTATAAATTGAACATGGGGAAAAGTGAGTTGTTTGTGGTGCATCCAGGGGAGCAGAGTAGAGAAATAGAGGACCTACCGTTGAGGAAGGTAACAAGGGACTTTCGTTACCTGGGGATCCAGATAGCTAAGAATTGGGGCACATTGCATAGGTTAAATTTAACGCGGTTGGTGGAACAGATGGAGGAGGATTTCAAGAGATGGGATATGGTATCCCTGTCAATGGCAGGGAGGGTGCAGGCGGTTAAGATGGTGGTCCTCCCGAGATTCCTCTTTGTGTTTCAGTGCCTCCCGGTGGTGATCACGAAGGCTTTTTTTTAAAAGGATTGAAAAGAGCATCATGGGTTTTGTGTGGGCCGGGAAGACCCCGAGAGTGAGCAAGGGATTCTTACAGCGTAGCAGGGATAGGGGGGGGCTGGCACTACCGAGCCTAAGTGAGTATTATTGGGCCGCTAATATTTCAATGGTGAGTAAGTGGATGGGAGAGCAGGAGGGAGCAGCGTGGAAGAGATTAGAGAGGGCGTCCTGTAGGGGGACTAGCCTACAGGCTATGGTGACAGCCCCATTGCCGTTCTCACCGAGGAACTACACCACAAGCCCGGTGGTGGTGGCTACACTGAAGATTTGGGGACAGTGGAGACGGCATAGGGGAAAGACTGGAGCCTTGGGGGGGTCCCCGATAAGAAACAACCATAGGTTTGCCCCGGGGGAATGGATGGGGGATATGGAATGTGGCAAAGAGCAGGAATAACGCAACTGAAAGATCTGTTTGTGGATGGGAAGTTCGCGAGTCTGGGAGCGCTGACCGAGAAATATGGGTTGCCCCAAGGGAATGCATTCAGGTATATGCAACTGAGGGCTTTTGCGAGGCAACAGGTGAGGGAATTCCCGCAGCTCCCGACACAAGAGGTGCAGGACAGAGTGATCTCAAAGACATGGGTGGGGGATGGTAAGGTGTCAGATATATATAGGGAAATGAGGGACGAAGGGGAGACTATGGTAGATGAACTAAAAGGGAAATGGGAAGAAGAGCTGGGGGAGGAGATCGAGGAGGGGCTGTGGGCAGATGCCCTAAGCAGGGTAAACTCGTCGTCCTCGTGTGCCAGGCTAAGCCTGATTCAGTTTAAGGTATTACACAGGGCACATATGACTGGAGCACGGCTCAGTAAATCTTTTGGGGTGGAGGATAGGTGTGCGAGGTGCTCGAGAAGCCCAGCGAATCATACCCATATGTTTTGGTCATGCCCGGCACTACAGGGGTTTTGGATGGGGGTGACAAAGGTGCTTTCAAAAGTAGTAGGAGTCCGGGTCGAACCAAGCTGGGGGTTGGCTATATTTGGGGTTGCACAAGAGCCGGGAGTGCAGGAGGCGAGAGAGGCCGATGTTTTGGCCTTTCCGTCCCTAGTAGCCCGGCGCAGGATATTGCTAATGTGGAAAGAAGCCAAGCCCCCGGGGGTGGAGACCTTGATAAATGACATGGCGGGGTTTATAAAGCTAGAGCGGATTAAGTTCGTCCTAAGGGGGTCAGCTCAAGGGTTCACCAGGCGGTGGCAACAGTTCGTCGAATACCTCGCAGAAAGATAGACGGAATGGGAAAAAGAAGGCAGCAGCAGCAGCCCAGGATCGGGGGGGGGGGGGGGGGGGGGGGGGGGAGGAGGAACCAGAAGGACTCTCAGGGTTGTTAATATATACTGTATAGTATGTATAGGTCGTTGCTACAGATAATTATATATTGGACTGTTAAATTATATTTTTGGAGAGTGTTACTTGTGATAAGGCAGTTGCCAATTAGGGTTAGTTTTCATTTTTGTTATTTATTATTTATTCATTTTTTGTTTATAAAATAGGTCATTGTTATTTGTGTTGTTATAATATTGTGTAAAGGATGCACAATGTACTGTGTTGGTTGACCAAAAATTTTCAATAAAATATTTAATTAAAAAAAAAGATATATTTGTTACTGGGGGCAGCACGGTGGAGCAGTGGGTTAGCACTGCTTTCTCACGGCGCCTGGGTTCGATCCCGGGTCACTGTCCGTGTGCAGTTTTCACATTCTCCCTGCGTCAGCGAGGGTCTCATCCCCCCAACCCAAAAAGATGTGCAGGGTAGGCCAATTGGCCTCATAATTGGAAAAAAAAAAGAACTGGGCACTCTAAATTTATTATATTTGTAAACCACCTTCTATTTATGACCACTAGTTGTGGGAATGTCTTTGCTACATTTACCCTGCTGAACCCCTTCATAATTTTAGAGAATTATTTTGGGTCACCCCTCAGCCTTCTGTTCTCTACAGAAAAGAGCCCCAAACTATTCAATCTTTTAGGACAGCTATAATCTCCTAATTCTGGTATCAATCCTTATAATCCTTTTTTGTTTTCCTTTATTTTATTTTATTTTTTTAAAAAATGCATTTTATTCAAACTTGTGTCAAAGTAGTTACAGCAAATCAACACCCCGGGAAACATTCTTCCCAACAATCACCTAGACAGTTTGTACAGATTTTTCTCCTTTTTCACCCCCCCCCCTCCCATCACCCACCCCCCCACGGCGAACATCCCCTCAAACACGGTCACAAACATCCCCCACCTTTTCTCAAACTCCCCTGCTGAGCCCCTTAAACTCATACTTTATCTTCTCTAATCGTAGGAAGTCGTTCAGGTCACCCAACCATGTTGCTACCCACGGCGGCGATGCCGACCGCCACTCCAGCAAAATTCGCCGCCGTGCAATCAGAGAAGCGAAGGCCACGACATCGGCCTTCCTCCTCTCCGTGAGCTCCGGCTTCTCCGAAACCCCAAATATCGCCACCAAAGGGTCCGGCTCCACCTCCTCCACTATCCTGGCTAAGTCAGCGAACACCCCTGCCCAGAATCTTCCCAATTTTTCACAACCCCAAAACATGTGCAAGTGATTCGCTGGCCCCCGCCCACACCTCTCACACTCATCTGTTACCCCCTGAAAGAACCCACTCATTCTCGCCCGAGTCATATGCGCCCTGTGCACCACCTTAAACTGTATCAGGTTCATCCTTGCACAAGAGGTCCCGTTTACCCTTTGCAGTGCCTCACTCCATATTCCCCAATTGATCTCCATTCCCAACTCCGCTTCCCATTTCTCCTTGATCTTCACCGCCCGCTCGCCTCCCTGCTCCCCCAGCCACTTATATATATCCCCAATTCTTCCCTCCCCTTCCACATCCGGAAGCAGCAGTCGCTCCAGCAGGGTGTATCCCGGCAATCTCGGGAACCCCTTCCAGACCTTTCGTGCAAAGTCCCTAACCTGTAGATACCTGAACTCGACAGCTCTACCCTCTCCCTTAGCTCCTCCACACTGGCGAACCCTTCCTCCAAATACAAATCCCTCACCTTGACCAACCCCACTTCCCTCCACCTCCTGTATACACTATCCACCCCCCCCCCCCGGTTCAAACCCATGATTCCCACACAACGGCGTCTGCACCGACATCTCTTCCACCCTAAAATGCCTCCTCAGCTGATTCCATATGTTCACCATGGACTGCATCACTGGGCTCCCTGAATACCTACTCGGAGCCATTGGCAATGCTGCCGTCACCATAGCCCTCAAACTAGACCCCTTACAAGATTCCTCCTCCATACTAACCCACTCTACCCCTTCTCCTTCCCACCACTGCCACACCTTGTCCACATTCGCCGCTCAATAATAATGAAGCAAGTTTGGCAACGCCAACTGCCTCTGCCTCTGTAGCAGGGTCCTCCCCACCCTCGGCACCTTCCCTGCCCATACAAAGTCAGAGATGATTGTGTCCACTTTCCGAAAAAAGGTCTTTGGTATAAAGATCGGGAGAAACCTGCCCAACAGGCCCATAATCCTTTGCATACTCTCCAACGGATCTGAAACATACAGCAAGAGGTCATCGGCATAGAGCGACACCCGATGCTCCCTCTGTCCCCTCATTATCCCCTGCCACTCTGCGACCCCCTGAGAGCCATCGTCAATGGCTCTATGGCCAGCGCAAACAGCAGCGGTGACAGCGGGCACCCCTGCCTCGTACCTGTGTAAGTCAAAGCTTCGTGAGATCATATCATTCGTCCTCAGCCTCGCTCTTGGCACCACATACAGCAACCGCACCCATGCCACAAATCTCGGCCCAAACCCAAACCTTCCCAAAACCTCGAACAAGTACCGCCACTCCACCCGATCAAATGCCTTCTCCGCATCCATGGACACCACCACCTCTGGTACTAGAACCCCGACGGATTCATCGCCACATTCAACAGCCGTCTCATGTTACTCGCGAGCTGCCTGCCCTTCGCAAAGTCTGTTTGATCTCCTGCAACCACCCCTGGGACACAATCCTCCATTCTCCCCGCAACAACTTAGCCAATACTTTCACATCCGTGTTCAATAGTGATGTGGGCCTAAACGACCCACATTCCCCCGGATCCTTCCCTTTTTTCGGAATTAGTGTGATTACTGCCTGCTTTATCGTCTCCGGCAGCTACCCCTTCTCCAGCGCTTCATTAAACACCTCTAACAGGTGTGCTGCCAGGTCTGCCGCAAATACCGTATAAAATTCTGCCGGGTACCCATCCGGCCCAAGAGGCCTTCCCTGACTTCATACCCCGATACTATCCAGCACCTCCCTCAGCCCCAGGGGCTCCTCGAACACCTGCCTCTTTGCTTCCTCCACCTGGGGCAATTCCAGCTCATCCAGAAACCGCCCCATGTCCCCCTCCTCTCCTGGGTCTGCCGCATAAAGTCCCTGGTAATACTCCCTAAATGCCTAATTTCTCTTCCCTGGCTCTGACACCACATCCCCAGCCCGGGTCGTCAATATTTCCCTGGACGCAGCCTGCCTCCGCAGCGGGTGCACCAGCATGCGGCTCGACTTCTCCCCATACTCGTATTGCACCCCTCTTGCCCTACGCACTTGTCCTACCGCCCTCCCTGTTGTCAGCCTGTCAAACTGCCCCTGAAATTCTTTCCTCCTCGCCAATCCCTCCATGGGCACTCTCGAATATTCCCTGTCCACCTCCACTATCTCGCTCACTAGACGGTCATGTTCCGCCCTCCTTTCCTTATTCGCACGAACCGTAAATGAGAATTTCTCCCCGGACCACTGCATTCAGTGATTCCCAAAAAATGGCCGCCGACACCTCCCCATTCTGATTGAACTCCGCATATTCCCTAATCGCCAACTGCACCTTATCACAAAAACCTCCGTCCGCCAACAACCCTGAGTCAAACCTCCACCCCGGCCTCTTGCTCTCGTCCCGTACTGAACCGAATATCCATCCAGTGGGGTGCATGGTCCGAGATAACTATCCCCGCATACTCTGCCCCCTCCATCCCAACCAAACTCTCCCAACTAACTACAAAGTAATCAATCCTCGAATACATCTTATAGACGTGTGAAAAGAAGGAACACTCCCTTCCCCCTGGGTTCTGAAAGTGCCATGGATCCACCATACCCACCCATTCCATAAACCCCACCAGCTCCCTTGCCATTCGTACCCTACCCATCGACCTGGGGCTCGATCTGTCGACCCTCGGCTCTAGGACACAGTTAAAATCTCCTCCCATGATCAACTGGTACGTGGCCAAATCTGGGATTGCTGCCAGCAACCCCCTCATAAAACCCACATCATCCCAATTCGGGGTGTACACATTTACCAACACAACCGGTGCCCCTTCCAATTCCCCACTCACAATCACGTATCTCCCACCTGGGTCCCTCACCACCTCCTCACTCACAAATCCCATTTTGTTTGCTCATTAAAATCAACACACCGCTCGATTTCAAATCAAACCCCGAGTGAAAAACCTGCCCGACCCACCCCTTCCTTAACCTAACCTGGTCCTTCACACGGAGGCGTGTCTCCTGCAAAATGACAACCACCCTTACAAGCTCTTGAGGTGCGCAAAGACCCGCGACCTTTTAACCGGCCCATTCAGTCCCTGGACGTTTCACGTTACCAGCCTTACCGGAAGCTTGCCCCTACAATCCCCTCTACCGTGCGTCATCTTCCCCACTTAACTCCTGCCCCTTTAATTCCACTCTGTACCTAGCCCATCCCAGATGGCCCCTTTCTTCGCCCCTGACCATGTCATCTCTCATCCCTTGCCACGTCGCAGAACGCCCCCCCCCCGCTTTTCCCCTTCTTCCCCACCCCTCCCCTCGGCCACCCCTCTTGGCCTTCTCCCCCACCACCTCACTTCCGTTCACCAGCATAACCTGCTAGCGCGACTGCCCCTGCCCAAAGGCACATCCTAATGACCTCCCTCTCCCTCTCCCACTCCTCTCAAAGAAGAAGGCCTCCTGCTGGCCTTACCCTCCCCCACCCAAACAAGGACTTCTCCTGAACTCCAGGTAGCCTTCTCCAAAAGCAAACGAACAGATGTTGAACACAAACAGTCCCATAAAACAGGAGGGGGGATGGGAACGTCCATCCCCACATAAACTTTTCACCCCTACAACTCCTTACAATCTCAACATTGAACAGAACCCCCCCCCCCCCCCTGCCCACAAAAAAAGGCGTAAATCCTCCAATCCCTAAACCCACTTCAAACATGCTCCCGACCATTACATAGTGCCAGCACCCCGGTTCCCAAGCATTGTCCACTCAGTTCTCCCCCAGTTTATGCTCCTTAATGAAGTCTTTGGCCGCTTCTGGGGTCTCAAAATAATACTCCCGGCCTCCAAACGTCACCCATAATTTTGTCGGGTAGAGCACCCCAAACCCGATCTGCCGCAGGTACAGCACCGCCTTGGCCTTGTTGAAACCTGCCCGCCGTTTTGTAAACTCGGCTTCGATGTCCTGATAAATCCGGACGTTATTTCCCTCCCAGTCGCAGCTACACTTCTCCCTGGCCCACCGTAGAATTTTCTCTTTCTCCACAAATTTATGGAGTCTCACAATCACCGCCCGTGGCGGCTCCCCAGCTCTAGGCTTTTGCCTCAGAGACCTATGCGCTCGGTCCACTTCAGGTGCCTTATCTAGCACCCCTTCTGCCACCAGTCCCGGCAGCATCCTCGAGACGAACCTTGTGGCACTCACACCTTCCACTCCTTCAGGCAGGTCCACTATTCACAGGTTCTATCTTCTCGAGGTATTCTCCTGCTCCTCAGACTTTGCCCTCAGCAGTTTACAAAGGTCTCCTAGGAGCCCCACCTCTGCCTCCAGAGCCCCACACGATGGCTGTGGTCCGAGATCACTCCTTCAATCTCCCGAACCTGTGACCCCTGCACCTCCAAACACCTCTCCATCCGCTCCTTGATAAAAGTCATCAGTTGCTGTATCTGGGGCCTGACAGCTTGCCCCTCCCCGCCTGCATGCTGGAAGAGACTGTCTGTGAAGCACAAGACTGTTTCAACTTTCCAGCCAAACCTCTGTGTTTTCTGCCGGGCCTGGTGATCAGAAGACATACCATTCCAGGGGTAAACTACTCCTCTAACATTCACCTACGCCTTTTCATCAAAATTCCACCCGATCTGGGTAGAAAGAGCCCTTTTCTGTGACTTTGAACAGAAACAGCCCTTTATGTGAGCAATCCCTCCATGGTCACAAGCGGAAGTCCATAATCCTTTTTTCTCACAGCTTCTCCAATGTCTCTATATGTAATAGAGACCACAACTCAAGGCTTTTCCGTGAAGTTATTAACCACAGAGGGAAATGTGTCTCACCATCCTGAGCGTGGACAGTCCTCCAATGATGAACCATAGCAGGTAGAAAAGGGAATGGAGGTGAACATTGTAGGTGACGAGCAACACAATGCAGGGTCCAAAAAGGCCATAACCCTGTGAACAAGACAGTAGAGTCAATAATGAGCCAAGTTATGGTCATTCCACAGAAGCTATTGAATCACTGGATACATAATCCATCATTTGAATGTTACATTATCGGATTGTATTGTTTTTGGAAACCAGGTACCGAGAAACAGGCCCTCACTGTGGAGCATTCAATCACCAAGTTGTGTTCAAGGGATAGAATGACAGAATGGTTACAGCACAGAAAGAGGTCATTCGGCCAATCTTGTCTGCATTGACTCTCTGACGGAGCAATTCACAAATTCCACCCCCTGCCTTCTCCCCGTGAGCTTGCAAATCCCTCCTTTTCAGATAATAATCCAATTTCCTCTTGAATGCCTTGATCAAACCTGGCTCCATCACACTCTCAGCCAGTGCATTCAGATCCTTATCCCTCGCTGCAGGAAAAGGTTCCCCCTCATGTTGTCATTGCTTCTTACACCAATTACCTTGAAGCAATGCTCTCCGATTCTCTATTGTTGCATCAACGGAAACAGTTTCTCCACTTCTCTTCTGTCTAGACCCCTCATGATTTTTAATTTTTAAAAAAATTCTCCTCCTTTTTCACATTTTCTTATCCCTCATGATTTTTAATACCAGGCAGCACGGCGACACAGTGGGTTAGCCCTGCTGCCTCACGGCAGAGGTCCCAGGTTTGATCCCGGCTCTGGGTCACTGTCTGTGTGGAGTTTGTACATTCACCCAGTGTTTACGTGGGTTTCACCCCCACACCTCAAAGATGTGCAGGGTAGGTGGATTGGCCACGCTAAATTGCCCCTTAATTGGAAAAAATGAATTGGGTACTCTAAATTTATTTATTTTTTAAAGAAAAAAAATGATTTTGAACCTCCATCAAATCTCCCCTCAGCCACCTCTTCTCCAAGAAAAACTGTCCATACTTTTCCTATCTTCCTACATAACCAAAGTTTCTCATTCCTAATAATAATAACAATCGCTTATTGTCACAAGTAGGTTTCAATGAAGTTACTGTGAAAAGCCACATTCTGGCGCCTGTTCGGGGAGGCAGGTACAGGAATTGAACCTGCGCTGCTGGTCTTGTTCTGCATTACACGCCAGCTGTTTAGCCCACTGTGCTAAACCAGCCCCTAAGCATTCTCATGAATCTTTTCTGTGCCCTCTCTAATACCTTCACACCCTTCCTAAATTGTGATGCTCAGAACTGGAGGTAATTTTCCAGTTGAACCAATGTTTTACACACATTTAACATGTTTTGATACTCTGTGCTTCTATTGATGAAGCCTAGAATGTTGTATGATTTGTAAATCGTGCTCTCGTTCTGTTCTGCTACCTTCAATGATTTACAATGCCCCCCCCCCCCATGAGAATTGTACCCATTTCTTTATATTGTCTCTTCATGTCCTACTACCAAAGTGAACCACTTCACACTTCTCTGCGTTAAATTTCATCTGCCACTCACCCGCCACCCCACCACCCTGTCTATGTTCTTTTGAAGTTCTACACAATCCTCTTCACAGTTCACAAAGCTTCCAAGTTTTGTCCATCAATTTTGAAATTGTGCTGTTCTGTCCTGTTCACAAAAATCAGGATAAATCCAATCTTGACAAATTACTGCCACATCAGTCTTCCCCGAATTATCAAAGTGATGGAAGGTGTCATTAGCATTGCTACCAAATGACATTTACTCAGCACTGAACTGATCACCATTGCTCAATTTGCGTTTTGGCATAATCACTTGAATTCAAACCTTATTACAGCCTTGCTCCAAAAATGAATAGAAGAGCTGAATTTACAGTGACTATACTTGACATCGAGTCACCATTTGACCAAATATGGCGGCTCCAACAATATTCGAGAAGCGTGGCACCATCCAGGACAAAGCAGCCAGCTTGATAGGCGCTCCATCCACCACCTCATAACATTCACACCTTCCACCACTGGCAGCATTGTATGTCTTGGACAAGATGCACTGCAGTAACTCACCAAGCCTCCTTCAACAGTACCTTCCAAACCTGTGACATCTACCACCTAGAAGGAGAAGGGCAGCAAATGGATGTGAACACCATCACCTGGAAATTCCATTCCAAGTCAGTCACCATCCTGTCTTGGAACTAGGTCACTGTTCCTTCATTGTTGCTGGGTCAAACATTTGGAACTTTCTTCCGAACACCACTGTAGCTGTACCTTCATTGTTTAAGAGCATCTTTTCAAGGGCAATTAGGAATTGGTATAATTACACACCTTGACAATGATGTCAACTTGCCATGATCAAAAAGCTTGGCAACATTCACCGTCAATTCTCATGGGGAAACAATCACCTGAATGTGATATCAGAGCGAAGACCCTATCCAGTGAATCAGATCTCAGAAAATGCCACCTCCTTCAGAAGAGATGCAATTATTGGCAAAACAGAATTCTTTACTGATAAACACACAAATGTTATATAGTGTAGTCTGTCCCTGCCTATCCCACCTCGCACAACACTCACCAGCAGTGACAGCATCTGCAGCATTGTAATTTGGGCATTGCACAAATAGCCCAGGAAATAGACAAAGGAGGAGACACCCAGCCAATAACCAAAGCAGGTTCCAATCGCAGTGCCCATCAAAGTGCCCTCTCTCTGTAGGAACATACAGTAGTACACAAGTTAGCAATTTGTAACAATTCAACTTGTTTAAAATTAATCAGCTGAAAGATCTCCTCGCTATTCTTGCTTCCTACCCCGTTTTTGGTATAATTTTCCTTTTTCTTTCTCAGGCTCATGGGATTGTATTAGCTTGAATGGAGGGTTGGTTAACAGCCAGAGTGGGAATAAAGCTCAATATAGGGATGGCACGGTGTAACTGAAAGGATCAATGCTCAGGCCTCAGCTTTTTTATAATCAATATCAAAGGCTTAGATTAGTGTTTTTCAAACCTTTTTTCCGGGGACCCATTTTTACCAACCGGTCGACCTTCGCGACCCACGCCGGCTGACCTGCGCGACCCACCATTTTCTCTTACCTTGTTTGTTGCTGACTGTCATGCAAGAGTGCCTTTAAGAAATGGATGTGTAAGCAATGTACCTTTAAGAAAACTGATGTCAGAGAGTGTGTGGAGCTCAGCTTAGTTCAGCCATTTTGAAGTTTCAGTTTTGAAAAGCGCCTGGCTGTTTTTGCGGAGAGCAGTTTAAAAGTGCCTGGCTGTTTTGCTGTGAGCTGATTAAAAGGAGAAAGCCGGTTTGAGACAGCAGCTTGAGAAGTTCTGGTTTTGAAAAGAGCTGGGTGTGTGTCTGTGTTTTGCAGTGAGCTGGATTTCTGCCATGAAAGGCTATCTCTGGATCATTTGGGTGATTTAAAGTAAAGCCTTTAACCTGATGTGATTCTGTTTAAAAGTGTTAAGTCTCTTGGAAGTTTGAAGGAACATTTTAGGGAATTATTTACTGCTGCAATATTTTCTGAGTTATCTTTGAAGTAAGGGGTGTTAAGAGATCCAATGTTTATTTAAGATGTTAAGTTGAGTTCATGGAATAAACAGTGTTTTGTGTTTAAAAACCCATGTGTCCATAATTGTAATCCCACACCTAGGGAAAAAGCCACGTGCTCGGAAAAGCAACAAATCCATAAAAGGGAGAGGTTGGTTGAACTCCATGATACATTTTGGGGTTCTGAAAACGCCTCGCCCATAACACTGACAAAAATGGAGGAAATGGTTTTGGGTCTGTTTGACCCCAATGGTCCCGAAGGCTGCGATCATATTAAAAAAATGCGGCCGCACTGCACATCCGTCCCCGATCATCGGTATGCATGCGCATAGTTTTGCGCCTGCGCACCGATGATCGGGCATGCATGCGCAGTGCGGCCGAATTTTTAAAATCTGTTCCTGGCCATTTGGAAGGCCGCTTGCAGCTGGCATTATTAAAAGCCGGCTGCTGTGGCTGTTGCGCGCGGATTTGCGCGATCGGGAGCGCCGCGACGGACAGCTCCGCGACCCTCCCGACACCCGCCCGTGACCCACCCACGGGTCGTGCCCCCGAGTTTGACAATGCCTGGCTTAGATAAGGGAAAAGAGTCATCCAGAAAAGGAGTCACCCAGACTCGAAGCATTAGCTCTATTCTCTCTCCACAGATGCTGTCAGACCTGCTGAGATCGTCCAGCATTTTCTTTTTGCTTAGTTAAGGGGCCCGGTAAGGACAACAAAGGTAGTTTTAAGGGATTTGTATTTGTGTTGGTAAACATTAGAAATAAGATATAGTTTTAAGTGGGTTTAATTTAATCTTTCTGTGCCAGGAAGGATAAAACCTACAGTTAGATTCATGCTGGAGAAGGGTGTTTGGATGCGTGGGGGTTGGTTTCAATTTCAACAGTGATTCTACGTTTAGAGAGGGTTCGAGTAAATAGAAGTCAGTAATTGCTCAGCAACAGGTGGCCACTTTCCAGAGGGAAGGTTTTCTTCATTTTTAGTTTTTTCAAAATAAATTTAGAGTACCCAGTTTGTTTTTTTTCAATTAAGGGGCAATTCAGTGTGGCCAATCATCTAACCTGCACATCTTTGGCAGACACGGGGAGAATGTGCAAACTCCACACGGACACTGACCCAGGGCCGGGATTCGAACCCGGGTTCTCAGCGCCACAGTCCCAGTGCTAACCACTATGCCACATGCCGTCCTGGTTTTTAGTTTCAACTGAAGTCAGATCAATTGGAGATAGGTTCTGAATGAGAAGGCAGCTCTCAGCTCTGCTAGAAGCAGTTGGTTTAGAAGGCTAAAGAGGGAACATCTCTCTCAGCCTTGCTAGATGAAAAGTCATACTGCGGAGTAATGGCTAAGAAAACAGATGCCAGAAACCTAAACTCCAGCTAGTTAAGGAAGCTAGAGAAATGAAAAAAAGTTTCCAAGAAGTCTGGAGTTAAAGGAACAAAGGAAATTAGGAGCCAGAACAAATTACTGTTTAGTAAAGTCAGAGTTGTAATTGCATTGGATTGTGAAAGACCAGAAGGATATTTTCGTAGATTATCATAGAATTTACAGTGCAGGAGGCCATTCGGCCCATCGAGTCTGCACCGTCTCTTGGAAAGAGCACTTACCCAAGGTCAACACCTCCACCCTATCCCCACAACCCAGTAACCCCACCCAACACCAAGGGCAAATTTGGACTCTAAGGGCAATTTATCATGGCCAATCCACCTAACCTCATCTTTGGACTGTGGGAGGAAACCGGAGCACCCGGAGGAAACCCACGCACACACGGGGAGGACGTGCAGACTCCGCACAGACAGGAATCGAACCTGGGATCCTGGAGCTGTGAAGCAATTGTGCTATCCACAATGCTACCGTGCTGCCCCTAAATACAAGATATATTTTTCAAAATGAATTTAAAGTACCCAATTCTTCTTTTTCAAATTAAGGGGCAATTTAGCATGGCTAATCCACCTAGCCTGCACATCTTTGGGTTGTGGGGTGAGACCCACACAACACAAGGAGAATGTGCAAACATAGACCGCGACCTGGGGCCGGGATCGAACCCGGGTCCTCAGCGCCATGAGGCATCAGTGCTAATCACTGCACCACCGTGCCGCCTTGAACTCTATCTAATTCCTTCTTGAAATCACACCGTTTTTGCCTCAAATACTTTCCGTGGTAGTGAATTCCACAGACCACTCTCTGGGTAAAGAAATTTCTCCTCACCTCAGTCCTAAAAGGTTTATCCCTTATCCTCAAATTATGAGCCATAATTCTGGACTCCCACCATCGGAAACATTCTTTCTGAATCTACCTTGCTGAATCCTGTTCGAATTTTACAATTTTCAATGCCATCTCCTTTCACTCTTCTAAACTCCAATGAATATAATCCTCACCGATTTAGTCTCTCCTCATATGACAGTCCCACCGTCCCCGGAATCAACCTGGTAAACTTTTGCTGCACTGCTTCCATAGCCAGAACATCCTTTCTTAGGTAAGGACACCAAAACTGCACACAGTACTCCAGGTGTGACCTCACCAATGCCCTGGACAATCGCAGTAAATAGTGACTGTTATGTAGCAAGAAGTACGTTCTGACCACCTGCAACAGTCCTCATCAGTATTACTGCTCACTAGCCACCTGTTGTCAGTCATGTCCTCAAATATAATAAATATAATACTTACAATTACTGTCCCAGATGTTTTCATCCCATGCAGAAGAATGGCCACCAGTGTGAAAACCAGCATCAAGGGGCCATACAGCTCTCCTGCAACTTTCTGTAAGGGAAACAAAGCACAGCAAATACTATTTCAAAACATTATTCTACCAAATTCCAAATAAATTAATGACTTTTTCAAACGGTGGTGTTCAATAAATCCAAACCCCCCCACACTGATACTTATCCAACTATGGGACCAGGACTCAGTCATTCGGCCCTTTATCTCTGACAATCCCTACCCCAGAGGACTGTGGAAGCACAATCATTGAGTCTTTAAAGCAGACCAAGGCAGGCCAGCAGCACAGTTCGATTCCAGCCTCCCCGAACAGGTGCCGGAATGTGGCGACTAGGGGCTTTTCACAGTAACTTCATTTGAAGCCTACTTGTGACAATAAGCGATTTTCATTTCATTACACAAGTCAGAGATCAATAGATTTCTGGGTAAAGATATCAAGAGTTATGGGGAAAATGGCACTGAGGTAGATCATCAGCCATGATCTAGTTGAATGGCTGAGCACGCTCAAGGGGCTGAATGGCGTACTCCCACTCTTAAGTTTCCTTAAGCATGTTCCACCAGTCAACTAAATCAAGGCGGATCTATATCTGAATTTTATCTATTCACCTCGGTTCTGTAACCCTTAATGACATTGTTTAACAAAAACCTAGCAATCTCAGTTTGGACATTTTCAATTTACTCCAGCCTCAACAACTTGTCTGATTGGTCAGGGTTGAGGGAAGGTAGGGAAGGGAGCATGACATAGGAATATGGGACAAAGTTCCAGCTCTCCAATATTCCTGCCCTTCCCCACACCATATTGCAATTGTCTTTTAGATTCATCTGGTTGCATCCTGACCATGCAATTTACTTCTCTGACAAACCTCTGACATGGTTAATTATAGATCTTTTATAAATGAGATAAAATGTTTGCCAGGGTGCCTATCTACATTCTCAACCAGGTAATAGTGGGCAGTTCCAAGAGTGGAATTTACACAGAAGCTAAAGCAGACACACCTGAGGGAAATTGATCATTTGGACTGGAATGAGAGACTCCATCAACCTGGAATGGGGAAAAAAGATATAAGATACAAATCAGATATGTTCAGGTCTGAAACTAGGAATGGCCATTGGTAAATGCCTGATTCTTAATGTATTTGATGTCAGTAGACGACAAGACCGTGATTATTTGTAGCAGGACTTGCAGTATTCAAATTACAGACTCTGATTTCAAAGTCTGAATATTTCCAAGGGCTAAAAACCCTGGGCCAGTGAACAAAACACAAAATACAGAATATGAAAAATATGGAAAGGGGAAAAAAAAGCTTTTCAACTCATTAAGCTCCAATTAATGCATTTTTAAAAAATTAGATATTTTTATTCAAATTTTTACATATTTTCAACAAACACCCCCCCCTTTCAGAAATAAGAAAAAAACAAAGACCACATAAATAAACATCTTATAGCTATGTCACGTATTCTCCCAATATACAAGCCCCCCATTAAATGATAATAACACAGTAGTAAACACAAAGTACCCCCCCCCCCCCCCCCCCCACCGGTTGCTGCTGCTGCTGTCCACCTCTTAAAGCTCCGCTAGAAAGTCTAGGAACGGTTGCCACCACCTGAAGAACCGTTGCACAGACCCTCTCAAGGCAAATTTTACCCTCTCCAATTTAATAAACCCCGCCATGTCACTGATCCAGGTTTCCACGCTTGGGGGCCTCGCATCCTTCCACTGTAGCAGAATCCTCCACTGGGCTACCAGGGACGCAAAGGCCAGAATACCGGCCTCTTTCGCCTCCTGCATTCCCGGCGCACCCGATACCCCAAATAGTGCGAGCCCCCAACTCGGCTTAACACGGGTGTTTACCACCTTAGACACCGTCCTTGCAATGCCCCTCCAGAACCCATCCAGCGCTGGGCACGCCCAGAACATGTGGGCGTGATGTGCTGGGCTCCCCGAACACCTCACACACCTGTCCTCTACTCCAAACAACAGACTCAGCCTTGCCCCAGTCATGTGCGCCCTGTGCAGAACCTTAAATTATATCAGGCTAAGCCTGGCGCAAGAGGAGAAAGAATTTACCCTACCCAGGGCATCCGCCTATGTACCCTCGTCTATCTCCTCCCCCAGCTCCTCCTCCCATTTACCTTTCAGCTCCTCCACCGAGGCCTCCTCCTCCTCCTGCATCTCCTGGTAGATCGCCGAGACCTTGCCTTCTCCAACACACACCCCCGAGAGCACCCTATCCTGGATCCTACGTGCTGGTAGCGGAAATTCCCTCACCTGCCGTCTTACAAACGCCCTTACCTGCATGTACCTGAAGGCATTTTCAGGGGGGAGCCCAAATTTTTCCTCTAACGCCCCAAGGCTCGCAAATGTCCCATCTATAAACAGGTCCCCCATCCTTCTAATACCTGCCCTGTGCCAGCTCAGGAACCCCCCATCCATTCTCCCCGGGACAAACCGATGGTTCTCTCGGATCGGGGATCACACCGAAGCCTCTGCCTCCCCCGTGGCATCTCCACTGCCCCCTGATTTTGAGGGTCGCCGCCACCATGGGACTCGTGATGTACCTTGTCGGCGGGAGCGGCAGCGGTGCCGTCACCAGCGCTCTCAGGCTTGTGCCCACACAGGACGCCATCTCCAGCCTATTCCACGCTGCCCCCACCCCCTCATTACCCACTTGCGTATTATCGCCACATTGGCAGCCCAGTAATATCCACACAGATTAGGCAACGGTAGCCCCCCTCTGTCCCTACTCCGCTCCAGAAACACCCTTCTCACCCTCGGGGTATTTTTCACCCATACAAACCCCATAAAGCTCCTGCTGACCCGATTAAAAAAGGCCTTAGGGATCAGGATAGGGAGGCACTGGAATATAAAAAGGAACCTCAGGAGCACCGTCATCTTCACCGACTGTGCGGAGTCTGCACATCCTCCCAGTGTCTGCGTGTGTTTCCTCCCGGTGCTCCGGTTTCCTCCCACGGTCCAAAGATGTGCAGGTTAGGTGGATTGGCCATGATAAATTGCCCTTAGTGTCCAAATTGCCCTTAGTGTTGGGTGGAGTTACTGGGTTATGGGGATAGGGTAGAGGTGTTGACCTTGGGTCGGGTGCTCTTTCCGGTGCAGACTCGATGGGCCGAATGGCCTCCTTCTGCACTGTAAATTCTATGACTGTACCCTACCCGCCAGGGAGAGTGGCAGCATATCCCACCTTTTAAACTCCTCCTTCATCTGCTCCACCAGCCTCGTCAAGTTGAGCTTGTGTAGGGCCCCCCAGCTCCTTTCTGCCCTCTTCAGTGGAAGCTCGTCTATCCCCCTTCCCCGGTCCCTTGGGTGTATCACGAAGAGCTCACTCTTCCCCACGTTGAGCTTATACCTGGAAAAGTCTCCAAACTCCCTGAGGAACCACATCACCTCCGGCATTCCCCCCCACTGGGTCCGCCACATACAGTAACAGGTCATCGGCATACAATGATACCCGGTGTTCCTCCCCCCAACTCCGCACCAGCCCCCTCCATTTCCTGGACTCCCTCAAAGCCATCGCCAAAGGCTCAATTGCCAATGCAAATAGCAAGGGGAATAGGGGGCACCCCTGCCTCGTGCCCCGGTACAGCCAAAAGTATTCCAACCTCCTCCAATTTGTGGCCACACTCGCCACCGGGGCTTCGTACAGTACCCTAACCCAATTAACGAACCCCTCCCCGAACCAAACCTCCTCAACACTTCCCACAGGTACCCCCACTCCACCCTACCGAAGGCCTTCTCCGCATCCATAGCCGCCACTATCTCCGTTTCCCCCTCCCCTGCAGGCATCATGATTACATTTAGGAGCCTCCGCACATTGGTGTTTAGCTGCCTTCACTTCACGAATCCCGTCTGGTCCTCGTGAATCACCCCCGGGACACAGTCCTCAATTCTGGTAGCCAACACCTTCGCTAACAGCTTTGCATCCACGTTGAGGAGCGAGATTGGCCTATACGACCCACACTGTAAAGGGTCCTTGTCCTGCTTCAAGATCAGCCCTGGACATGGTCGGGGGTAGGACCCCCCCTCCCTCGGCTCATTGGAAAGCCCTCACTAGTAGTGGGCCCAACTTCCTGTAAAATTCCACCGGGAACCCATCTGGCCCGGGTGCCTTCCCCACCTGCATACTCCCCAGCCCCGTAGTCAGCTGCTCCAGCCCTACCGGCGCCCCAAGCCCCACCACCTGCCCCTCCTCTAACCTCGGGAACATCAGTCGGTCCAGAAAACGACGCATCCCCCCTCCCTCCGTCGGGGGCTCAGACCTATACAGCCCCTCATAGAAGTCTCTAAATACCCCATTTATTCCCACCGCACTCCGCACCGTGTTCCCTCCTTTATCCCTAACTCCCCCAATCTCCCTCCCGCTTCTGAAGCTGGTGTGCCAGCACCTGGCTAGCCTTCTCCCCGTATTCATACACCGCCCCTTGCACCTTCCTCCACTGCACATCTGCCTTCTTGGTAGTCAACAGGTCGAACTCGGCCTGGAGGCTTCGTCGCTCCGTGAGTAGTCTCTCCTCGGGGACCTCTGCATACCTCCTATCTACCCTTAAAATCTCCCCCACCAACCTCTCCTTCTTCTCCTTGTGGGCCCTAGTGGAGATTAGCTCTCCCCTAATCACTGCCTTCAGCGCCTCCCAGACCACCCCCACCTGCACCTCCCCATTATCGTTCACCTCAAGGTATCTTTCAATGCACCCCCGGATCCGCCCGCTCACCTCCTCATCCGCCAGCAAACCCACATCCAGGCGCCACAGCGGGCGCTGATCCCCCCCCCCCCTCCCCCTATTATCAAGCTCCCTGCCCCCAGGTCCGGAATCCGGCCCAACATGCGGCGCATAAATCCGGCATCGTCCCAATTCGGGGCATATACATTCACCAAGACCACCCGCACCCCCTGCAGCTTACCATTCACCATCACGTACCTACCTCCATTGTCTGCCGCGATGCTCAGCGCCTCAAACAACACCCGCTTACCCACCAGAATCGCCACCCCTCGATTCTTTGCGTCCAGACCCAAATGAAAAACCTGCCCTACCCACCCCTTTCTCAGCCTAACCTGGTCTGCCCCCCTCAAATGCGTCTCCTGGAGCATGACCACATCTGCCTTCAGTCCCTTCAGGTGCGCGAACACACGGGCCCTCTTGACCGGTCCGTTCAGGCCTCTCACATTCCAAGTTATCAGCCGGATCAGGGGGCTGCCCCCCCCCCCCCCCTTCCCCCTCATCATGCCGATTAGCCATCTCCCTTTCTAGGCCAGCCACGTGCCCGTGCCTCCCGCACTCTCCGTTCCTAGCGGCAGACCCCCGCCCCGACTCTCTCTTCAGGCACCAGCACCCCCTTGGCCAATGCAGCAGCAACCCAGTTCTCTCCCCCCCCCCCAAAGCTAGGTCCCCCCTAGCTGCGTTGCTCCCCCCATAGCACTCCCGTAAGTCAGCTGACTCCTGCTGATGCTCCAATTAATGCATAACTTCAAACAAACTGCAATCGTCTATTTCAGTTCCAATTAATATTACTGTTCCTACATTTCCAGTTACGATGGATTTAGAAAAATCTGAAGTAAGATTTTATGTGGATGGGATACGGATGCAAGTTTAAATTCAGGAGATTTAGGACTGAGGAGTTTTTCCCCCATATAAACAAAGAGGGTTTTGAGGATGTGAATACATCACCAGAGTTAGTGATTGAAATGGACCTCATTTAAGAATGGATAACTAGGTTGCTTTAACAAAAGTGGGATAAAGAGATATCAGCATATGGAATTAAGACAATGGGTTATCTGGAGGGTATAAACCAACAGATAGGGTGGATGAATAGCTTGCATCTCTATTACAATTTCCATGTTCTATTTCTTTCTTTTATTGATCCACATATTTTAGAGAAAAGCTGGAGAACAGTTTCAAACAGAACAGCACACCTACCTGTTCCTGACTTGGATTGGCTCAACATCAAAGTAAGGTCTGAGAATATCAATGTTACCATACAGATTGAAAGCTTTTGATGCCTGCCTCTTGCCTGCCTGCCACACCTGTAAGAGACAATCCAAACTTAGGAGTGGCATATCACTTAATGGATGCCTGTGTCACAAATGAACATGATCGAACACATCACAACACAAAATATTGGCAGCCATTCCCGATTGGGATACTCACAATTGATATTGGGGGGGGGGGGGGGGGGGGGGGCCTTGAGGTAGGGAGTACTCATTTTCTTTGCGGGTCCATAAGGTATACTTGAAGATCGACTTTTTTGTGGTGGGAAAGGCGCTGCTAGCTGGGGTGAGTGAGAGTATTTGACGATTGTGATATCGGACCAGGCTGCACACTGGGTGGATGTGGTTTTGGAGAAGGGGCCAGCCCAGAGGCCAGCGTGGAGGCCAGATGTGGTTTTGATGGCGGACCCAAATTTTTGTACTAAAATGGGTAAGGTGCTCGGCCCAGGACCGCAAGAAACTTCAGAGAGTCTTGAACACCACCCAGTCCATCACTCGAACCTGGATGCCTCCCATCCACTGACTCCATCTACACCTCCCGCTGCCTGGGGAAAGTGGGCAGCATAATCAAAGATCCCTCCCACCCGGCTTACTCACTCTTCCATCGGGCAGGAGATACAGAAGTCGGAGAACACACACAGACTCAAAAACAGCTTCTTCCCCGCTGCTACCAGACTCCTAAACGACCTTCTTATGGACTGACCTCATTAACACTACACCCTGTATGCTTCACCTGATGCCGGTGTTATGGAGTTACATTGGTGTACCTTGTGTTGCCCTATTATGTATTTTCTTTTATTTCCTTTGCTTTTCATTTCTTTAATGATCGGTTGAGCTGCTCGCAGAAAAACACTTTTCACTGTACCTCGGTACACGTGACAATAAACAAATCCAATCCAATTCAGTGTGAGGAGGGGTTCAGATACATGTGGGTGCGGAACTTTGCGAAAAAGGTCTTCCCGAACTTTCCAGTGGCGCCATCCTCTTCATTGCTTTCGGTGATGGGGCTGGGGTCATTTCACCGATTTATAGTAGGATCATGGAGGAGGATAAGGTATCCGTGGAGGGGATTAAGGCCAAGTGGGAGAACGAGCTGGGGATGGCATTGGATAAGAAATTATGGTTTGAGGTGCTGCGGAGGGTTAATGTCTCAACCTCGTGCGCAAGGCTGGAGTTGATTCAATTCAAAGTGGTGCACAGAGCGCATTTAAGGAAGGCGAGGATAATCCGGCTGTTTGAGGGGGTGGACGATAGCTGCGAACAGTTCGGGAGGGGCCCAGCTAATTATGTCCCTATATAAAAGCAAATTACTGCGGATGTTGGAATCTGAAACAAAAGAGAAAATGCTGGAAAATCTCAGCAGGTTTGGCAACATCTGTAGGGAGAGAAAAGAGCGAACGTTTCGAGTCCAGATGACTCTTTGTCAAAGCTAACAGACAGAGAAAGTGGGAAATATTTATACTGTGGAGTGAGAATGAAAGATGAATCATAGCCACAGAAACCCAGGGAAACTGGGTGCTAATGGCCACAGAAACCACGGGAAAGAGTGCTAATGGCAGTCCCCAGAGAGGACAAAAGGTGTGAAAGGTCAAACAGCAGGGAAACTAACATCAGAAGGTGAACTGTAGATGTGGGGGGAGGGGAAGGGGGAAGAAAAGCGGAGAAAGGTGAAGAAAAGGAGGATAAGATCAGAGGGGGGGGGGGGGAATTAAATATATATTAAGAAAGAAAGGGTAAAAGACAGTTAAAATGAAATGAAAACAAATGGGTCGAGGTGGGGTAGAGCTGATCATCTGAAGTTGTTGAATTCGATGTTGAGACCGGAAGGCTGTAGCGTGCCTAACCGGAAGATGAGCTGTTGTTCCTCCAGTTTGCGTTGAGCTTCACTGGAACATTGCAGCAGGCCAAGAACAGACATGTGGGCATGGGAGCAGGGTCTTTTGTTCCTATGTTCTCTCCGAAGTTGGAGAAATTTTGGGGGTAGTTTTTTATCACGTCAGAGGTCCTACACGTAGATTGGGAGCCTGGTCCTCTGGAGGCCATGTTCGGGATATCACACCTGCCGGAGATGCAGACGGTGGTAAGGCAGATGTCTTAACCTTCGCCTCATTGACGGCGCGCAAGAAGATCCTGTTGGGGTGGAAGTCAGCTTCTCTACCTGTGCCTCGGCATGGCTGCGGGACCCATTGGAGTTTGTTTACTTGGAGAAGGTGAAATTTGCTCTGAGAGAGACAGTTGAGGAGTTCCACCAAAGATGGGACTTGTTTATTTTACATTTGGGCAGCACGGTAGCACAAGTGATTAGCACTGTGGCTTCACAGCGCCAGGGTCCCCGGTTCGATTCCCCGCTGGGTCACTGTCTGTGCGGAGTCTGCACGTTCTCCCCGTGTCTGTGTGGGTTTCCTCCGGGTGCTCCGGTTTCCTCCCACTGTCCAAAGACGTGCAGGTTAGGTGGATTGGCCATGATAAATTGCCCTTCGTGACCACAAAAGGTTAGGAGGGGTTACTGAGTTACGGAGATAGGGTGGAGTGAGGGCTTCAGTGGGTTGGTGCAGACGCGATGGGCCGGATGGCCTCCTTCTGCACTATATGTGTTCTATTTTGGGGATCTGGTTGCCATGAAGAGTTGGCAGGGGTGCAGTTTGGGAGGGCAGGCGTTTATGTTTTTAGTTTGAAAAAATGTTAAAAGATTGAAAATTAATTTAAAAAATAAATTTGGAGTACCCAATTCATTTTTTACAATTAAGGGGCAATCTAGCTTGGCCAATCCACCTAATCCACGCATCTTTGGGTTGGGGGGGCGAAACCCACGTAAACACGGGGAGAGTGTGCAAACTCCACACAGTGACCCAGAGCCGGGATCGAACCTGGGACCTCGGCGCCGTGAGGCAGCAGGGCTAACCCACTGCACCACCGTGCTGGCCTAAAATATTGAAAACTTGAATAAAAATATTTTAAAGAAAGAATACATCACAACACATGAGTTTGGAACAGAAATATTGGAAATAGTCAACGGGTCAGACAGCGACTGTGAAGTGCAGTGCCCCAGCAGAGGTTGTCTTCTGGAAATAAACATAGGAGGTGAATACAACACCACACAACACCCATACAGGGTAGGATATTCGTGAATCAGATGGGTTTTTATGACAATCGACAATGGTTTCATTCGACTTTTAATTCCAGATTTTTATTGAATTCAAATTTCACCATCTGCTATGGTGGGATTCGAACCCGGGTCTCCAGAGCATTACCCGGGGTCTCTGGATTACTCGTCCAGTGACAATACCACTGCCCCCCTCAACAGCTTATCACAGGTACGTTGAGTTGTCAATGCCAATCACAGGGCAGCACAGTAGCATAGTGGTTAGCACAATTGCTTCACAGCTCCAGGGTCCCAGGTTCGATTCCCGGCCTGGGTCACTGTCTGTGCGGAGTCTGCACGTTCTCCCCGTGTGTGCGTGGGTTTCCTCCGGGTGCTCCGGTTTCCTCACACAGTCCAAAGATGTGGTTAGGTGGATTGGCCATGCTAAATTGCCCTTAGTGTCCAAAATTGCCCTTAGTGTTGGGTGGGGTTACTGGGTTATGGGGATAGGGTGGAGGTGTTGACCTTGGGTAGGGTGCTCTTTCCAAGAGCCGGAGCAGACTCGATGGGCCGAATGGCCTCCTTCTGCACTGTAAATTCTATGTCTAAGTGCTTGGTGCCAGCAGTTACATATTGATCTTTATTAGTGTCACAAGTAGGCTTTCATTAACACTGCAGTGAAGCTACTGTGAAAATCCCCGAGTCGCCACATTCCGCCACCTGTTCGGGTCACAGAGGGAGAATTTACAATGTCCAATTCACTGAAGCATGTCTTTTGGGACTTGTGGGAGGAAACCAGAACCCCGGAGGAAACCTACACAGGCACGGGGAGAACGTGCAGACTCCGCACAGACAGTGACCCAAGCCGGGAATCGAACTTGGGTCCCTGGAGCTGTGAAGCAACAATGCCAACCACTGTGCCGCCCTTTCAAATCGGACTACTTTCAAATCTGAAAACTACCACTCACAGATGGATCTCCTAATAATTGGTACATGGGTCTCCCCCCAGTCCTGTACAGTAGAAGTGTCTCAAGGAGGACAAAACAAGGTGACTTTACCCCTGAATGAAAATATTAAACCCAACACAAGACAAAACCTTCATCCATACCTGATCTGCTACATCTCGGCCCAGCTGCCCTTTTAACCCCTTCACACCAAGGAAGGCTCCATCATCTTCCTCTGTAGGCACAGGCTCCTCACCAACATCATCTTCCTCTTTCAGTTGCTGATGCATCTCTCCCATATCCTCAAAGCTTGAGCCAGACGTATCGTCCATGTTCTCCATGTCAATCACTGCTGAGCTGCTGGCCTAAAGATTTCCAATTGAAATGTTGAGAATTAGAGTGGATGAAAATTACTGATGGAAGCACCTCAGTGATGGCGGAGTGTGGCTGAGGGCAGCGGAAGGAGAATAGGGGACAGAGAAAGCAACAGTGGGTGGGGCAAATAGAGGAGTTGGTGGGGATCCAGTAAAGGGGAGGGAAAAATAGGGGGCATGTTGGGGATAAGATCAGGGAGATGGGGGAGAAACCAGATTGGAGAAGGAGTAAAAGAGATCGAGCAGAGGGGGAGGGAGAGGTCGAGCAGAGGAGGAGTGAGAGTTTGGGGTGGGGAAGAGATCGGGGAGCTGGGGAAAGCAATCGTGGAGTGGAGCAGTCGCGCAGAAGGGAGAGGCGATCGGGGAGTGGGGGGAGATCGGGGAGGGGGGGGTCGGGGAGTGGGGGAAAATCCGGGGGGGGGGGGGGGAGAGAGATCGGGGAGGGGGGGAGAGATCGGGGAGGGAGGGGGTGAGATCGGGGGGGGGGGGGAGATTGGAGAGGGGGGAGATCGGGCAGCGGGGGGGGGGGAGATCGGGCAGCGGGGGGAGATCGGGCAGCGGGGGAGATCGGGGAGGGGGGAGAGATCGGGGGGGGGAGAGATCGGGGGGGGGGGGGGGGGAGAGATCCGGGGGGGAGATCGGGCAGTGGGGGGAGATCGGGCAGTGGGGGGGAGATCGGGCAGTGGGGGGGGGGGGGAGATCGGGGAGGGGGGGTCGGGGAGTGGGGGAAAATCCAGGGGGGGGGGGAGAGAGAGAGAGATCGGGGAGGGGGGGGAGATCGGGGAGGGGGGAGAGATCGGGGGAGGGGGGGGGAAGAGATCGGGGAGGGGGGGGAAGAGATCGGGGGGGGGGGGGGAGATCGGGCAGCGGGGGGGGAGATCGGGCAGCGGGGGGGGGGGGGAGATCGGGCAGCGGGGGGGGGGGGGGAGATCGGTCAGCGGGGGGGGGGGGGGAGAGCGGGCAGCGGGGGAGATCGGGCAGCGGGGGGAGATCGGGCAGCGGGGGGAGATCGGGCAGCGGGGGGAGATCGGGCAGCGGGGGGAGATCGGGCAGCGGGGGGAGATCGGGCAGCGGGGGGAAGAGATCGGGGGGGGGGGGAGATCGGGCAGCGGGGGGGGGGAGATCGGGCAACGGGGGGAGATCGGGCGGCGGGGGGAGATCGGGCGGCGGGGGGAGATCGGGCGGCGGGGGGGAGATCGGGCGGCGGGGGGAGATCGGGCGGCGGGGGGAGATCGGGCGGCGGGGGGAGATCGGGCGGCGGGGTGGGGGAGATCGGGCGGCGGGGGGGCGATCGGGCGGCGATCGGGGGGCGACGGGGGGCGATCGGGCGGCGGGGGGGGCGATCGGGCGGCGATCGGGCGGCAGGGGGCGATCGGGCGGCGGGGGGCGATCGGGCGGCGGGGGGCGATCGGGCGGCGATCGGGGCGGCGGGGGGGCGATCGGGCGGCGGGGGGCGATCGGGCGGCGATCGGGCGGCTGGGGGCGATCGGGCGGCGATCGGGGGGGCGGGGTGGCGATCGGGCGGCGGGGGGCAATCGGGCGGCGATCGGGTAGCGGGGGGGGGCGATCGGGCGGCGGGGGGGCGATCGGGCGGCGGGGGGGCGATCGGGCGGCGCGATCGGGCGGCGGGGGGAGATCGGGCGGCGGGGGGAGATCGGGCGGCGGGGGGAGATCGGGCGGCGGGGGGAGATCGGGCGGCGGGGGGCGATCGGGCGGCGATCGGGCGGCGGGGGGGGCGATCGGGCGGCGGGGGGCGATCGGGCGGCGATCGGGCGGCTGGGGGCGATCGGGCGGCGATCGGGGGGGCGGGTGGCGATCGGGCGGCGGGGGGCAATCGGGCGGCGATCGGCAGCGGGGGGGGGGGGGGCGATCGGGCGGCGGAGGGGCGATCGGGCGGCGGGGGGGCGATCGGGCGGCGCGATCGGGCGCGGCGGGGGCGATCGGGCGGCGGGGGGGAGATCGGGCGGCGGGGGGCGATCGGGCGGCGGGGGGAGATCGGGCGGCGGGGGGAGATCGGGCGGCGGGGGGAGATCGGGCGGCGGGGGGAGATCGGGCGGCGGGGGGAGATCGGGCGGCGGGGGGAGATCGGGCGGCGGGGGGAGATCGGGCGGCGGGGGGAGATCGGGCGGCGGGGGGAGATCGGGCGGCGGGGGGAGATCGGGCGGCGGGGGGAGATCGGGCGGCGGGGGGAGATCGGGCGGCGGGGGGAGATCGGGCGGCGGGGGGAGATCGGGCGGCGGGGGGGGAGATCGGGCGGCGGGGGGGGAGATCGGGCGGCGGGGGGGAGATCGGGCGGCGGGGGGGCGATCGGGCGGCGGGGGGGCGATCGGGCGGCGGGGGGGGGCGATCGGGCGGCGGGGAGCGATCGGGCGGCGATGGGCGATCGGGCGGCGATGGGCGATCGGGCGGCGGGGGGCGATTGGGCGGCGGGGGGCGATCGGGCGGCGGGGGGCGCGATCGGGCGGCGGGGGGCGATCGGGCGGCGGGGGGCGATCGGGCGGCGATCGGGCGGCGGGGGCGATCGGGCGGCGGGGGGCGATCGGGCGGCGGAGGGGCGATCGGGCAGCGGGGGGGGCGATCGGGCAGCGGGGGGGGCGATCGGGCAGCGGGGGGGCGATCGGGCAGCGGGGGGGCGATCGGGCAGCGGGGGGGCGATCGGGCAGCGGGGGGCGATCGGGCAGCGGGGGGCGATCGGGCAGCGGGGGGCGATCGGGCAGCGGGGGGGGGGCGATCGGGCAGCGGGGGGGCGATCGGGCAGCGGGGGGGCGATCGGGCAGCGGGGGGGGCGATCGGGCAGCGGGGGGGCGATCGGGCAGCGGGGGGGGGCGATCGGGCAGCGGGGGGGGCGATCGGGCAGCGGGGGGGCGATCGGGCAGCGGGGGGGCGATCGGGCAGCGGGGGGGCGATCGGGCAGCGGGGGGGCGATCGGGCAGCGGGGGGGCGATCGGGCAGCGGGGGGGGCGATCGGGCAGCGGGGGGGCGATCGGGCAGCGGGGGGGCGATCGGGCAGCGGGGGGGGCGATCGGGCAGCGGGGGGGCGATCGGGCAGCGGGGGGGGCGATCGGGCAGCGGGGGGGCGATCGGGCAGCGGGGGGGCGATCGGGCAGCGGGGGGGCGATCGGGCAGCGGGGGGGGCGATCGGGCAGCGGGGGGGCGATCGGGCAGCGGGGGGGGCGATCGGGCAGCGGGGGGGCGATCGGGCAGCGGGGGGGCGATCGGGCAGCGGGGGGGCGATCGGGCAGCGGGGGGGCGATCGGGGCAGCGGGGGGGGCGATCGGGCAGCGGGGGGGCGATCGGGCAGCGGGGGGGCGATCGGGCAGCGGGGGGGGCGATCGGGCAGCGGGGGGGCGATCGGGCAGCGGGGGGGCGATCGGGCAGCGGGGGGGCGATCGGGCAGCGGGGGGGCGATCGGGCAGCGGGGGGGGGCGATCGGGCAGCGGGGGGGGCGATCGGGCAGCGGGGGGGCGATCGGGCAGCGGGGGGGCGATCGGGCAGCGGGGGGGGCGATCGGGCAGCGGGGGGGCGATCGGGCAGCGGGGGGGCGATCGGGCAGCGGGGGGGCGATCGGGCAGCGGGGGGGGCGATCGGGCAGCGGGGGGGGCGATCGGGCAGCGGGGGGGCGATCGGGCAGCGGGGGGGCGATCGGGCAGCGGGGGGGCGATCGGGCAGCGGGGGGGCGATCGGGCAGCGGGGGGGCGATCGGGCAGCGGGGGGGGCGATCGGGCAGCGGGGGGGCGATCGGGCAGCGGGGGGGCGATCGGGCAGCGGGGGGGCGATCGGGCAGCGGGGGGGGCGATCGGGCAGCGGGGGGGGCGATCGGGCAGCGGGGGGGCGATCGGGCAGCGGCGGGGGGCGATCGGGCAGCGGGGGGGGCGATCGGGCAGCGGGGGGGCGATCGGGCAGCGGGGGGGGCGATCGGGCAGCGGGGGGGCGATCGGGCAGCGGGGGGGCGATCGGGCAGCGGGGGGGGCGATCGGGCAGCGGGGGGGCGATCGGGCAGCGGGGGGGGCGATCGGGCAGCGGGGGGGCGATCGGGCAGCGGGGGGGCGATCGGGCAGCGGGGGGGCGATCGGGCAGCGGGGGGGCGATCGGGCAGCGGGGGGGCGATCGGGCAGCGGGGGGGCGATCGGGCAGCGGGGGGGGCGATCGGGCAGCGGGGGGGGGCGATCGGGCAGCGGGGGGGGCGATCGGGCAGCGGGGGGGCGATCGGGCAGCGGGGGGGCGATCGGGCAGCGGGGGGGCGATCGGGCAGCGGGGGGGCGATCGGGCAGCGGGGGGGGGCGATCGGGCAGCGGGGGGGCGATCGGGCAGCGGGGGGGCGATCGGGCAGCGGGGGGGCGATCGGGCAGCGGGGGGGCGATCGGGCAGCGGGGGGGCGATCGGGCAGCGGGGGGGCGATCGGGCAGCGGGGGGGCGATCGGGCAGCGGGGGGGGCGATCGGGCAGCGGGGGGGGCGATCGGGCAGCGGGGGGGCGATCGGGCAGCGGGGGGGGCGATCGGGCAGCGGGGGGGCGATCGGGCAGCGGGGGGGCGATCGGGCAGCGGGGGGGGCGATCGGGCAGCGGGGGCCGATCGGGCAGCGGGGGCCGATCGGGCAGCGGGGGCCGATCGGGCAGCGGGGGCCGATCGGGCAGCGGGGGCCGATCGGGCAGCGGGGGGGCGATCGGGCAGCGGGGGGCGATCGGGCAGCGGGGGGGCGATCGGGCAGCGGGGGGCGATCGGGCAGCGGGGGGGCGATCGGGCAGCGTGGGGCGATCGGGCGGCGATCGGGCAGCGGGGGGCGATCGGGCAGCGGGGGGCGATCGGGCAGCGGGGGGCGATCGGGCAGCGGGGGGCGATCGGGCAGCGGGGGGCGATCGGGCAGCGGGGGGCGATCGGGCAGCGGGGGGCGATCGGGCAGCGGGGGGCGATCGGGCAGCGGGGGGCGATCGGGCAGCGGGGGGCGATCGGGCAGCGGGGGGGCGATCGGGCAGCGGGGGGGCGATCGGGCAGCGGGGGGCGATCGGGCAGCGGGGGGCGATCGGGCAGCGGGGGGCGATCGGGCAGCGGGGGGCGATCGGGCAGCGGGGGGCGATCGGGCAGCGGGGGGGCGATCGGGCAGCGGGGGGCGATCGGGCAGCGGGGGGGCGATCGGGCAGCGGGGGGCGATCGGGCAGCGGGGGGCGATCGGGCAGCGGGGGGCGATCGGGCAGCGGGGGGCGATCGGGCAGCGGGGGGCGATCGGGCAGCGGGGGAGGGCGGGGGCGATCGGGCAGCGGGGGGCGATCGGGCAGCGGGGGGGCGATCGGGCAGCGGGGGGCGATCGGGCAGCGGGGGGCGATCGGGCAGCGGGGGGCGATCGGGCAGCGGGGGGCGATCGGGCAGCGGGGGGCGATCGGACAGTGGGAGCAGATCGGGCAGTGGGAGCAGATCGGGCAGTGGGAGCAGATCAGGCAGTGGGGCGGTGGGTGATCGGGGAGGGAGGGGGGGAGATCGGGGAGGGACCGGGGAGAGGGAGATCGGGGAGAGGGAGATCGGGAAGGTGGGAGATCGGGGAGGTGGGAGATCGGGGAGGTGGGAGATCGGGGAGGTGGGAGATCGGGGAGGTGGGAGATCGGGGAGGTGGGAGATCGGGGAGGTGGGAGATCGGGGAGGTGGGAGATCGGGGAGGTGGGAGATCGGGGAGGTGGGAGATCGGGGAGGTGGGAGATCGGGGAGGTGGGAGATCGGGGAGGTGTGAGAAAGGGGAGGTGGTAGATCAGGGAGGTGGGAGATCGGGGAGATGGGGGAGGTGGGAGATCGGGGAGGTGGGAGATCGGGGAGGTGGGAGAAAGGGGAGGTGGGGGGAAAGGGGAGGTGGGAGAAAGGGGAGGTGGGAGGAAGGGGAGGTGGGAGAAAGGGGAGGTGGGAGATAGGGAAGATGGAGGAGGGGGGAGATGGGGATCAGAGAGAAGGAGATCGGGGAGAGGGGGTGGGGTCAGTGCGAGATCGGGGGAGGGGAGGGTGGGGCTACGGGGGTGGGGGAGTCAGGCGGGGAGGTGGGAGGTCGGGGAGGTGGGAGATCGGGGAGGTGGGAGATCGGGGAGGTGGGAGATCGGGGAGGTGGGAGATCGGGGAGGTGGGAGATCGGGGAGGTGGGAGATCGGGGAGGTGGGAGATCGGGGAGGTGGGAGATCGGGGAGGTGGGAGATCGGGGAGGTGGGAGATCGGGGAGGTGGGAGATCGGGGAGGTGGGAGAAAGGGGAGGTGGGAGAAAGGGGAGGTGGGAGAAAGGGGAGGTGGGAGAAAGGGGAGGTGGGAGAAAGGGGAGGTGGGAGAAAGGGGAGGTGGGAGAAAGGGGAGGTGGGAGAAAGGGGAGGCGGGAGAAAGGGGAGGCGGGAGAAAGGGGAGGTGGGAGAAAGGGGAGGTGGGAGATAGGGGAGATGGAGGAGGGGGGAGATGGGGATCAGAGAGAAGGAGATCGGGGAGAGGGGGGTGGGGTCGGTGCAAGATCGGGGGAGGGGAGGGTGGGGCTACGGGGGTGGGGGAGTCAGTCGGGGAGGTGGGAGGTCGGGGAGGTGGGAGGTCGGGGAGGTGGGAGGTCGGGGAGGTGGGAGGTCGGGGAGGTGGGAGGTCGGGGAGGTGGGAGGTCGGGGAGGTGGGAGGTCGGGGAGGTGGGAGGTCGGGGAGGGGGGAGGTCGGGGAGGGGGGAGGTCGGGGAGGGGGGAGGTGGGAGGTCGGGGAGGTGTGAGGTCGGGGAGGTGTGAGATCGGGGAGGTGGGAGAAAGGGGAGGTGGGAGAAAGGGGAGGTGGGAGAAAGGGGAGGTGGGAGAAAGGGGAGGTGGGAGAAAGGGGAGGTGGGAGAAAGGGGAGGTGGGAGAAAGGGGAGGTGGGAGAAAGGGGAGGTGGGAGAAAGGGGAGGTGGGAGAAAGGGGAGGTGGGAGAAAGGGGAGGTGGGAGAAAGGGGAGGTGGGAGATAGGGGAGATGGAGGAGGGGGGAGATGGGGATCAGAGAGGAGATCGGGGAGAGGGGGTGGGGTCGGTGCGAGATCGGGGGAGGGGAGGGTGGGGCTACGGGGGTGGGGGAGTCAGTCGGGGAGGTGGGAGGTCGGGGAGGTGGGAGGTCGGGGAGGTGGGAGGTCGGGGAGGTGGGAGGTCGGGGAGGTGGGAGGTCGGGGAGGTGGGAGGTCGGGGAGGTGGGAGGTCGGGGAGGTGGGAGGTCGGGGAGGTGGGAGGTCGGGGAGGTGGGAGGTCGGGGAGGTGGGAGGCCGGGGAGGTGGGAGGCCGGGGAGGTGGGAGGCCGGGGAGGTGGGAGGCCGGGGAGGTGGGAGGCCGGGGAGGTGGGAGGCCGGGGAGGTGGGAGATCGGGGAGGTGGGAGAAAGGGGGAGGTGGGAGAAAGGGGAGGTGGGAGAAAGGGGAGATGGAGGAGGGGGGAGATGGGGATCAGAGAGAAGGAGATCGGGGAGAGGGGGTGGGGTCGGTGTGAGATCGGGGAGGTCGGGGTGAGGGGAGGGTGGGGCTACGGGGGTGGGGGAGTCAGTCTGTTTCCCCGACTTTCTCTGATAATTGTACCTCGAACATTCCCCTCTCCCTCCTCCGCCTTCCCCGGTCCCCGGGGTGGTGCCGGGGCGAGGGTGTGGGGTTCGGGGTGAGGGAGGTCGGGGTGAGGGAGGGGGGGGTCGGGGTGAGGGAGGGGGCGGTCGGGGTGAGGGAGGGGTGGTCGGGGTGAAGGAGGGGGCGGTCGGGGGGAGGGGGCGGTCGGGGTGAGGGGGGGTCGGGGTGAGGAAGGGTGGGGGGGGGGGGGGGGAGTCGGGGTGGGGGAGGTCGTGGTGAGGGAGGGGGGTCGGGGTGAGGGAGGGGGGGTTGGGGCGAGGGTCGGGGTGAGGGGTCGGGGTGAGGGAGGGGGGGTCGGGGAGAGGGAGAAGGGGGGTCGGAGAGAGGGGGTCGGGGAAAGGGAGGGGGGGTCAGGGAGAGGGTGGGTCGGGGAGAGGGAGTCGGGGAGAGGGAGGGGGGGGTCGGGGAGAGGGAGGGGAGGTCGGGGAGAGGGAGGGGGGGGGGTCGGGGAGAGGGGGGGGTCGGGGAGAGGGTTTGGGGAGAGGGAGGGGGGGTCGGGAGAGGGAGGGGGGGTCGGGAGAGAGAGGAGGGGTCGGGGGAGGGGGGGGGTTGGGGAGATGGAGTGGGGGGGTCGGGGAGAGGGAGGTCGGGGGTTGGGGAGAGGGAGTGGGTCAAAGAACAAAGAAAAGTACAGCACAGGAACAGGCCCTTTGGCCCTCCAAGCCCGTGCCGACCATGCTGCCTGACTAAACTACAATCTTCTACACTTCCTGGGTCCGTATCCCTCTATTCTCATCCTATTCATGTATTTGTCAAGATGCCCCTTAAATGTCACTATCGTCCCTGCTCCCACCACCTCCTCCGGTAGCGAGTTCCAGGCACCCACTACCCTCTGCGTAAAAAAACTTGCCTCGTACATC